>NW_027176251.1:2677500-2777500 GCF_023055335.1 Clinocottus analis | reverse complement strand
GGCGGCAGCCGACTTGGCCTCCACACATCCTGCAGCCCGTCACGCAGCATCCTCTCCATCTTCGAGGCCCTCCGCCGGCCACAATGGTCCTCTGGCGGCGTCCCCGCTCCCACCCGAACCTTTGGAGACACCTGTGCCCAAAGCCCAGGTGGCGTCTGCCACCTTGATTCCCGGCAACGTGTCCAAAAGCAGCAGCCAGGGTCAAGGCCAGAGCCAGATACCGGTCTGCGGACATGCGTTCGGCGCTGAAGCCGAACTCCTGTACCCCTCCAAGCCTGTCCAACTCGCCTGTCAGTCTCTCAACGCACCCTCTGAACAGGGGCCTTCAGCAGCCGAGATGAAGTTAGAAGCCCTCACCAATCGCCTGGAAAAAGAGATGGATGCCCAACCAAAGACTGACTACTTTGGTAAGACAGTTTACACTATCCAAATGTATCAAGGGGCTTCTGTTAGATAGCCCACAGCTGTGAAACCCATTGAAAGACTGAGCCGCCCACCCACAGTTCAGAACATACACCCACTCGTTTTTTTTCATTTCATATTTACATGCACACACTGCCGGCCTTTGTCACCCTCCTTCTACGCAGACGCACACATTCATCCCGTTTGTCTGTGTTTCTGCATCTTAATTATGAGTGCAAGCCAACTGTCGTAAGTATTAGTTTGCTGGCGTCCTTGATGGTCTTTGCTGATAAAAAGCAGAGACTTTGGAGGCAAGCGTCTCTCTTCTTTTCTCCTGTGGAATGCAGACGGCATCATTTCCTAATTAGTTTCTTGTCTTTCTTGAAATGATTCATTGTCTGCCCACTTGGCAGCTGAAACGTACCCTTTAGCAGTTTAAGGTGGGGCCGGGGCCAAAAGGAAGAAAGTTGCCCTCCTTTTAATAATAAGATTTAATATATTACAGGACAACGTCGATGACATAACTCATTAGTTAGGCCTTGATCGCTTCCGTCAGCTCCAGTAACTCTGCGATAGCTTCAACGCTCGTTCCCGTGTTCAGTTTGTTTGACGAGCAGTTGCATTTGCGCATTATGTCATCGCAGTTCTGCGCTCGCAAATTGGTCTTAATGGCGCTGCGTGAGCGTGCCGTGCAGGCTCGTGCAAGTGATGAACGCATTCACACACGGGGGAAAATGATTACAAATAATAAGCACCTGTGACGGTTAATTCTGGTATTTGGAGGCCCCGTTGAAAACGGAAACCACGGCTGATGTTTTATGACAAAGCTGAATGAACGCAACGTTGAAAGATGACGTGCTTTTGCTGGAAGACTGTTGCAGGTACAGTAAATAGGTGAGATGTTTGGTATGTTGCTGGGCGGTGTGTGTGTGTGTGTGTGTGTTGATGCTCACATGTTAGCCAGGTGAAAAAGAAGCCAAGGCCATGCATGAAAATGGGATGTCCCCCTTTAGGAAAGCATGACAATGAGAGAAAGAGAGCGTGGGATGGGTGATGTCGTGTTTGAAGCCACAGAACAAACACACACAAACACGCACACCCTACTTTTGCCTCCCTGTTGAAAGAAATGTCCTGCTGGATTGTCATGATTTTAACCCACAGCCGTCCTCAGCCCCCGGTGCTTATATCGGGGAAGATAATCTGGCATTCGTCACTGTCACGACTAGGCTCACAAATAGCGCAGCGATGGGAATGCTACGGATGTTTTTTCACACTCTTTCCCACATAGAAGTTGCCCACTCGCGGTTCCTGTATGGAGTTTTCCACTAGACCACGGCTCATCCTCTGAGTCACGCTTTCATGCCAGAAAAAAAACTTGTGCAGGCCAGTATTCTCGACGAATGTAAGTGTCATCATGAAAGGCCTACTGAGCTGTGAATAAAACCTTTGTGCATTATCTTCAGCACCTTTAGTACATTGTCATATTTGTTCAATCCAATTCGAAGGTTGTCAGGTCAAAGCTAAGGTTTCTTCGAGTCTGACGGATGAATAATGTGGCTTTAAGTACCCTCCAGTGCTAATGGCGGTGTTTAACCAATCCAGGGAGTTGTATCCTCACGCAGGGCGAGCTGGGATTCATCCGCGTTCTCAAACGTGCACCAAAGTGCTGATTGGCAAAATTGCAGCTGGATGTTCTGGGAAAATGAGTCCGGAGCCAAACGGCTGCACCGGGGGAACGCTGAGGAATGTCTGAAGGAAGAGAGCGAGGAATTTTAGATATGAGGACTTAAGACGCAAAGGGGAGGGGAGTCCCAGTCAAGTTGAGAGGCTGAGAGGTGCCGCGGTGCGTTGGAAGGGGTGAGCAGACAAACGGAGAGGCCTAGCACCGAGTTGGTAGATGCGACTTTGTCCTTGGCCACGAGAGCCTGAAAGGATAAGTGGCCAAGGAGAAGTGGTGGCACATCTCAGTTAACACACTCACACACACACATTCAGCGAAGCATTTAGTGTTGTGTTAAGATGGAGGATTAATTTATCCCATCTGGCTTTTGAGTGGAAAACTTTGTCTTAACTCTTTCCAGGGATTCTTGGCTCGTGTACTGGCAGGCATTTGGAGGCTTTCTTTTGTCTGTGTGTGTGTGTGTGTGTGTGTGTGTGTGTGTGTGTGTGTGTGTGTGTGTGTGTGTGTGAGATCCTCTCATGCATGTCACTGCTCTGTTTATCTGTCAAAATTTGGCCTAAATGGTGTGTGTGTGCTGTGGTAAAAGTTTGACAACGATCAAAAGGTTAATAATCCAGAAGCTTTAGACATTACATGTATTATATTTTGTGGTAGTTGTGTCTTTGATGGAATTGTATACATTTTTAGTGAGAACGGCTATCTTTTTCTTGCTCTGTTGTTTATAGTTTTTCTCAAAAATCCGATGACTTTGGGGCTTTTGGAGAAGTGCTAACACTGCTACTGCTACGCTAAGCTAACAGCTCGGTGTACACACCTTCCACCAACCGGAGTCAGGTGTAAAAACAAGCGAGCAGAGAAGTCACAATGATCCACTGAAAAGTAAAGGATACACATTTTAAATACCTAAAAGTAACGGATACACAGGGTGAACAGTTAGCCGATGATGTCATTGATGGAGAAACTCCATCTGTGATATTTTTTACATACTTTTCAGTCAAATAAGAAGTTGATTTGCTACTTTTCGTGTTTGAATCATGTCGTGGATGCGTCACATGTGAATCTAAAACGTTGGGGCGAATTGTAGAAGTGACACAACTCAACAGCTGTGTGTTTCGGTTGGTGGTGTTTCGTCCAGCAAGCGGCCGTCCAAGCGGGAGTTTTGACAACTGGGAAAGGTGAGGCGGGGTGTGTGGAGCGAGGTTTTGGCTGCATGTTTTGCTTCCCTTCCCCCCCGCTTGAAGCGGTCAGTCTCCTGAATAATCCCGCTTGTTTTGGAATATGGGACTCCGGCCAAAAGACAGATTTGCAGCGGCTCAATCGGCAAGGAGTTTACTATGAAAACAAGGATTATTATAACAGGAAGAGGAAAAGAGTGAATGGATTTTCACTGCAATTCTTGTTCACATGGAGCATACTAATCAAAGCTATGAAGAAAAAAAAGGCAGGATGAATGCCCATGGCTCAGTTTCAGGTCTGGAAAAAGTCCTGAAAAAGCACACTGTGTGTGTGTGTGTGTAGTGTGTACTCGGGCATGAAGTGTTTGTCGTCAACATTTACAGAAGACAAGCAGAGATTGTGATGTGAAGGACCGTCTCTCACTCATCCCATCGCAATCGTGCCAGTAGTTTGAGGGCATGCTTGCTTTCTTGTGTTTTCATGTCAACAAATCGCTTACATAAGACCAACATTCTTCTGCTTTCTAATAATATCCCTCCATTATCTCTAAATCTTCTTTCCAGCCATTGCAGGCCCCCGCGCCCCGATGATGTGTCCCTTTGTTGTGGCATTAGGAGAGGCTCTAGCTGAATTATATATAACCCAGTTGTATATTGCGTTTCTGAAAGTCTAAGGGAGGAAACATTTGAAGGTTATTAAACGTAACAGTGTGTTTTTGTGGGGGGGAGGACGCCGCGTGATGTGTGCTGGATACAGTGAAAACAGAAGTTTCTTTGTCAGTGCTGGAGCAGGACCTGGGCCGGGCCACGCTCTTCTTCATCTGCAGGGCGTTTTTCTTTAAAAAAACCCAAAACAACCAAGACACAAATAACCTCCCGCTCACGCACACACACAGCCTCACACTCAGAGAGAAGCTCTTGCTGTCGTCTCCCATCAGTGCCATCGCCCTCGCTGTTACTTTAAAGTAAATACTTCATGATTGGAAGCTCATACCAGACTGTATCTGATTGATTTAGCAGCTCGCTATTACGGTCTGCAGAGCCGGGAGTCGTCACTTTTTCACCGTCCTCCATGTGCCAGTTGTCACACCGCCCCGTGTACACGCTCAGAGGGAAAGATGGAGATTGGCAGGGAATTAGTGCAGAGAAAGATCCCATTTCCTTGCCAGCGCTCAGGAAAGTAGTGTTGCATAAGCAGCACGTTGTGTATTAATCACATGGAAACCCTGTGTTTTAGATGAGCGGTCCAAAGTCAAATTATATAATATTGCATGGCTATGCTCTCATGTGATTTAGTTTTTTTTTACTTCTTTTGCGCTTTTTCTTCTGTTTTTCATTGTTCTGAGCACATACTTTTCCTGGATCAGTGGATCAGTTAATATTGATATCAATCCACATGCGACTGTGTGTAGTTTGGGTAGAAACACTTCCTTATTAACAGACTTTTCAGTCGCTCAGCCAAGTCAAATAAGCAAATCGGGAATTATTTCCTGTTCCAATGATTTATATCGCAGTACCCAGCTGTCAAGTGATTTTTATTTATTTTCTGGATTAATCTGGATTAACCTGGACCACAGCCGCTCTTAATTAGGGTGGGAATTACCAGAGGTCCCACGATACGATATTGTCACGATACTTAAGTCCCGATACGTTGGGTATTGCGATGTATTGCGATTTATTACCTTTTTTGAAAACTTTGTCAACAAAAAATACATAGATTTTATTATTCCAGGACCAAAAAAAGTTTAGAATTGATTAAATAAAAGATCGATACTTTTCATCCGTGTATTGATACAATATCGCCACGCAAAATATCGCGATACTATGCTGTATCGATTTTTTTTTCCCCTATCCATACGCAGTGTGTCTACATCATAAATGTGTGTGTCTCCGTGTGACCTTCCTGACTTGGTCCTGCGCTGTGTTGTGTTGCAGGCGTCTGTGTTAAGTGCAACAAGGCGGTGTATGGAGCCAGCCAGGCCTGCCAAGCTATGGGAAGCCTCTACCATGACAGCTGCTTCACCTGCAGCGCCTGCAGTAAGTACACACACACACACACACACAGCATACCTTCACTGACACTTTCACCTGCTCGGACCATTCACATGTGAAGCTCATGTCACCCCGTGACTAATCGGCTGCCAAAGACCCTGTCCTCTTGGTTCAAAGTCGTACCTTCCTCCTCAGTCAGTCATCGCCCCCCCGAGCAGAA
Organism: Clinocottus analis; assembly: GCF_023055335.1. Classification (NCBI taxonomy): domain Eukaryota; kingdom Metazoa; phylum Chordata; class Actinopteri; order Perciformes; family Cottidae; genus Clinocottus; species Clinocottus analis. The sequence continues at coordinate 2,772,030 of NW_027176251.1, read as the reverse complement.
ACCAACAATTATTTAGGGATTACTGTCCTCTGCTCACCGGTGTTTGGTTTCTGGGCGTGCCAGTCACTCCTGCGGCCCACACAGACACACATGGAGCAAGACCTTGTGCCGACCTAAATCATCCATCAGTCAATAAAATGCCCTGTGGTATGGTTAGATATCTGGACGGTATCCAAGTCTGGTGTAGAGCTTGGGACTAAAACCACTTTGTGGACACAATAAGAGCGTGTAGCGCCATGCTACGGGGCTCATTCGTTCACACTGTGCATTGTGTGTCAGCGTAGCATGTTTCAATCCACCCTTTCATTCATCGCTGCACTTCACCTGACCAATCAGGTGCAGCCAGGTGTCAGTTGAGGCTCTCATCACACCTGGCTGCACCGTCCGACGTACCCGTAGCTTCCTGACTGGACAGTCGTGCACCTCCCTGGTTGAAGAAGGACCTGGCTTTGTGCTCCGACCAATTCAAATCTCCGTCCCAATTATACGCCGGGTATGTGGAGTATGTGCGGCACCGTGGTGACCTCCACTCAGACCCATTATCCTGCAGCACCTTTTGACCTGGCCGGTGACGCCCCTTAAAAATACATGATTAACATCTGTGTTTTCTTTTACCCCCCCCCCCCTCCCTGCACACCCTTGTTGTGTGTTTCTATGTGTGTGTGTGTGAGAGCAAAGGAGATGAAAAAGCGGAGACATCGTGGGGGGGCAGTGTACACACCGCATACCTCTCATAGCTCGCTCCGTGTGAGAGCGTAAGGGTTGTGCTGGCTGCGAGTGGCCCCGGGGAAAAGCATCCCAGCTGGGGGGGGTTGAAGGGGGTATGCAGGCATAGGGGCCCTCTCAGTACGTCTGGCTCCAGGAGCACACTGGGTGCTGTTATGTCAGCTGAGCGCAGCGAGGTGGGAGGACAGTGTGGGACAGGGAGAGCATTCAGTGAGCGCACACAGCCGGCAGCCACCGGGGCACGCACTCACGCACGCACGCTGCCCACACGGTAAACGGCACATACACAGCCTGCACGTCAAGCAATCCCGCCTCATCTTCCTCCAGAGTCTTTACGGCGGGAAATCTGTCATTCTTGTGCAGTTGCATTAACAATTACGTTTTATGAGCGTGAACTCGCTCTCATGCCCTCACACCACCAGTTCCTGTAAGGTGAGCCAGGAGAACATTCAGGAAGCATGTCTGGGATCCAGCACTGCTGCAGCAGGAGGGAGGGAGGGGGGGGGCTCCAGGCTAATCATTGACTGTATTCAAACAGTTAACGCTGCAACCCAATCCAGTTTGAGATTAAGCTCAAGTTTGTAATCAGGGGAACTCGTTTACACATTAGTCAGACCGCACTTTCGTATTATCAGTCCCGTCCAGCAGGTCGGCCGGCTCTGGAGAATACACACAAGGATCGGATCGGTCCTGAAACCTTTTGCGTGTTCACATCTGGTGGCTAGATTGTCGGTGCCGTGACCGAACACCCCACAGGTGCTGTCCACAACCAGAGCAATGCAGTCAGACTACAAAAAAACACTTCTTCTAAATTCAAAGGACACACATAGATATCTTCAGCGAGGCAGCAGGTGAGACTTCCTCTCATGAAAACTACAAAAAAAGTCTTACTAATGTGAACTTGCTGTATAAGATGTTGCTTTATTTTGCTAATTTACTCACAGGAAAGAACAGCGTTGAGTCCCAATTAGCAGGACATGCTAGAGTTATTTAGCATTTCTTATTTTCTGAATGGTATTACATAAGGGAATTCGAAGAATGTTTTAATTAGAAAATGGCCTTGTGTTTTGTTCTGTCCCTCAGGTATTTTACATTTTTATGAAAGCGCAATAGTCGCAGTTCTTTTCAAATAGTCAATCCTGACTCCTGACTTTAATTAAGCTCTTATCTCTCCGGAAAGCTCAGAGCCTTCCTTCTCTGACTCATTGGGAAAAAAAGAAGAAGACAGGAGCGTGAAGAGGAGGGATGGCCCATATCTCACTTCCATCCCCCCCCGTCCTCCTTCCCCCTTTTCCTTCAGGGACACAGTGCCCCGACAGTCTTCAGTGTCTTCAGTAATTGCCCAAGGCCCGGTCACCAAATCTCCTCCTCTTCAGTCCATCGCTGCGTTATCCTCGGCCAGATCGCTTGCATGGCCCTTATTAATAATATTATTGTTATGACATTAAAGTACGGTGATGTAGTTGTGAATGTGCCGTTGACGTACAAAGAAAATGAATCACAAGGTTTCAGTTCATGTGTTTTTCCTCATGGATCATCAGTGATTTGAAACATTGCCCTCGATACTGTGAAATACAGGGTGTGGCAAAGAAATGTTGGACAATATATAATCTCACAGTAATTACCGTCATATTGCCCAACCCCGCAATTTCCAATGAAGGGACGTGCCAAAATATTATTCCAGCGCCGACGTCTTGTTGACTTGTTGTTCACGTTCTCAAGACGTGAAGCTAAAAGTTCCTTTTTATTCAAAGCATCCTTTCCTGAGGTTCTGCCTGAAACTGAAATTCCTTGTGACTAAATGACCGTGTGAGACTATCTGGGTACGAGCTCTCAGGTAAACATGGGAGATGAAGAAAGGCTCCTGTTCGCCACGGTTAACCCCTTCCTCTCCCCGCTGTCCCCTCCTTCACCTCCCCACTCAAAGAAATGTCAGGAATGTTTTCTCTTCCTGTGGGACCTGGGCAAGAATAGCTCTGCGAAGTGCTTTCGCTGTGTGTCTGTGTGTGTCTGTGTGTGTGTGTGTGTGTGTGTGTGCTGCCAGCTCCAGATCCTAGCACTATTAAAGCTCTCAGAGAGACAGGAAGCAGACCAAGCGCGTGAAAAGACACCAGAAAGGAACAAAGAAGAAGAATAGCAGGTCGTTGTCGGTTTTTTGGCCTGTGGTCGCCACGAAATCCAATATAGCAGAGTGTTTAATCTGTTGCACCTGTCGAGTAATTTAATTTAATCAGCATCCCCCCCCCACACACACACACACGTGTTTGATCCAGATGTGTTCCTTGTCTTCCTGCAACCCGCTCTGTGCCCCAGCGATATTATATTAAGACACCAGCACACCAAAGATCCATTTGTTTGATTTATCTGCCCGGAATTCAGCAAGATATAATGAATATTGCAAGAGGGTCCATTACCTTCGAATGGCTGTAATTAATCACCGCGGTCTTTATGCATTAGTGCTCCAACTATTTTCTGAGACTGCTCTCATGGCTTTGTAAGATTTTCCAGTAAGACAATTCGACGTTTCATCGTTGACTTGCCTTTTTTCTCGTCTGCTTAAATCCACCTATGGTAATTCAATAATAAGAATATGTTTTTCTTTTACTTTTTCATTCAAGAGTCCCAGGTGAAATGATGCAACGGGACTTCTGTGTGTGTTTCCACAGGTCGAAGGCTGAGGGGCAAGGCCTTCTACTACGTCGGAGGGAGGGTTTTCTGTGAAGAGGACTTTCTGGTGAGCGCTCGATACACAATCAATATTGTGTATGCCTCCACTGAGTTCTGTGGCTTTTACTACATTTGTTGCATTAGGTTGAGATAACCCACAGCATGAGCTGCGTTCAACATCTCAACTGTCTCAAGGTTTACAAATATCTCTGTATTCACCCAACGAGGAGGTTATCGGTTCATCAGTGTGTGTAGCTTCCACTCTACAATCATAAAACACGGGACCAGATGTTAAAACTGTCCATTGTTTCGGCCTTTAGTCACTAAACACCTTCATCAAAGGTGGCCAGCTAAAGGGTGATCAAGCCTTATCTTATGCCCCATGCCCAATTAAGATTTCCCACCCTCTAAATAACAATGCTATCATCAACTTGCCAGCCTGCAACTTGAATGCAACACATCGGTTAGAGACTTTGACCTTGCCGCGCACGTTCTTGCATCTAATACTGTTGATTCATATCAGTTTCCTCCCTCGGGGTGGGACTGGAAGCAGGTCAGTAACTGGAGAGGCTGCTTTGCTGGAGTTTATAGGGTCGAGGGCGGTCAGGCCATTCACACCGGTGCAGAATGACTGTATGTACTTTGCAAAAATAGAACGCTTTCAGTATGCATAATCAGAGGATGTTCAATAAAATCCCCCTTGGTGGAATCTGTTGTCATTTCCAACACACATTTTCCATTGTGCACGCTGTGTTTTTATAGGAAAGCTACCTTTTTTTGGGGGGGGGGGGGGTTGTATTTTCCACACTAATCCTTCACACCGTCTGTAGCTCTGTGCGTGTTTTACCCCGCGAGCCCTCCTCCGTAAAAGACCTCATCTAATTCACTTCCCACCGAAAGCTCCTGGTTGCTCAATTAAAATCCAAATGTCCACTGAATTGAATTTGCCCCGGCGTTCTCCCTCTACCTGCTGTTTATTACGCCTGCTCTTCTGCGAGGCCTGCTCGGGTGGCCTCTCCCGACTGACGCCGCTCATACGTATTAACGCGTGATGAAGCCGAGCTGACCGACTCGAACGCTGCGCCCGTGAAGGAACCTCTTTATCGACTTGTGTTCAGTCTTTCTCCCAGCGCTTGCTCCCACAGAGGGAAAGTTGAAGCGGCTTTAAAGAGGGGTTTTAGTAAAACTACACATGTTGAACCATATAGGCTACTTTGGATAATGCCAGGGAGAAATTGTGGAGCTGTTTAGTGCTCAGTCTGAGTCACAGACTTCAGTCATCCATTAAAAACCCAAATTCCAATGACATCACTGTCGTCTTTTCTCTGCCTGTTGAAGTACTCCGGTTTCCAGCAGTCTGCAGACAAGTGCAACGCATGTGGACATCTGATCATGGACATGGTGAGTGTCTGTTCCTTCTCTCCAGTTGTGTGTACTTCTGAGTGTTTTGCCTGCCTGTGTGTGTGTGTGTGTGTGTGTGTGTGTGTGTGTGTGTGTGTGTGTGTGAATGGGTCCGAGCCAAGTGATCTCAGCAGACTTCCCCCTAAATAAACTTTTTGTGGCTACATCTGGATAAATGCTCAAGAGGAAGCATTGGCTCTGCATGCGCAACACACACACACACACACACACACACACACACACACACACACACACACACACACACACACACACACACACACACACACACACACACACACACACACACAAAGCATGTGATCAAGTCAGGAAGTGACGCAGCATATGAAGGATTTTTCAGACATGATACTAAACTTCTCCATCCAGCGGAGAGAGAAAAAAGGCGGTGTCACTTTCTTTATTGTGCTGCCTGCTTTATCTTCATATCTACACATTGAAAATGCTGTATCTCTCAGCAGAAATCTGTTCACTTAATCACGGAGGCTGTATTCTGCATGATGTTTGTGTAATATGTACATATTTATGTATTCAACCTACAAGATAATGTCTGCTAAAATTGGCTTTGTATAATTTAATTGCTCTGTTTTCCTTTTAGCTTTCGTGTGACTCTTTGTTTCCAGGATATAGATATATATTCATTATACTCGTGGTGACATATTCTTAGCTTCGTCCTACTCTCAGCTGCTATTATAATCCAATAAACCCACAGGAATCATTTCAAGTTCATCTAAAAAAAGTTTAAGAACAATAACTATTTGAATACGACTGGATAAAAAGTTGTGCGGCATCAACAAGAGTATTGATGTCCAGATATCCCTCACTGGGTTTCTCTCTTTTATAGATCCTGCAGGCCCTCGGGAAGTCTTACCACCCTGGCTGTTTCCGCTGTGTCATCTGTAACGAGAGCCTTGACGGAGTGCCCTTCACCGTGGACACTGAAAACAAGATCTACTGTCTCAAAGACTACCACAGGTGAGGGCCGCTTGTTTGCGCGGCACTTCAAAGGAACCAGGGCGCATGGTCTGGATTTAGCCGCGTTAAATCCGTTTAGCGATACACCGGAAAAGGGTCCGGGTGTCTTATTCCAGATGACGGCGCAGCCCCCTCTTAAACATTTGCCTCGCTACTGCGGGATGTGCTGCCGCAGGGTCGACTGAGTCTATTTGCCACGTGTGGCGGACACATGAGAAGTTTAGTCAGGATGAAAGGAGATGGTTTGGGGGGAGGGAGAGAGAGAGAAGATCACTGTCCAGTATGAGGTGGTGGCGCGCAGCAACGGCTCCGAAACGCAACGGCAAACATGCTCCGAAAACCCACAAAAACGAACATCTGAGTGAGAAATCAAAGTGTTCGTTCGCCACGTGTAGAAACTGCGTTTTGAAGTGATCAGCTGTTAGCATTTCAAGCGTAACAGCAGCTCCACAGTCCTCTCTCTCTCTCACAAGTTCTCTACGCTGATGATTTAAATCAGACGAACCGTATTGTGCGTGTATACAGCGTGTGTTTTGACTTTTAGCCACAGTCATGCCCGTCTGCACTGAGAGGCCCTTTGTTATTCCCCTCAGACTTCCAGGTGCCGGCCATGTGTGTGGAAATTATACATTCCTTTTGCGTTTTCATTTTTCGACTCCTTTTTATTTTTTATTTTCGGGGGGGAATCACGTGTGTGTGTGCGTGTGTGTGTGTGTGTGAGAGAGGGAAACCTGCCATCTTGAATCTAGTCAGGGTCAGAGGAGACAGAGAGGAAGAGGGAGGCGTAAGAGAGACATCAAATATTAACTGTAACCTTTCTAGTCTTTTGGATAGAGTGGATTCCCATTCAGGACATGAGCTGCACGCAGGTTACTTATTTCAAACTGAAGTATGAAAACCTCTCTCTCTCTTCATGCTCTCCCAGGGTGCTGGCGCCCAAATGTGTGGCGTGTAACCAGCCCATCCTGCCCTCAGAGGTAAGCTCACATTCACCTTCAAACACAATAAAACATAACATTAGAATACTTCAGTGAATATTGCAATACATCATTGTGAAGATAAGATAGTTTTGTCCACACTATTTATTTTTTGTGCTCATGTATCTTGTGTGATTTGTTTCGATTGTGTCGTAGTTGTCAAAGTGTCAATGCAGACAGAGTTTGAAATTAATTCCAGCGTGTTCTGAATGATCAGCTTCATACCTTCATTACATCGAGGGCTTTTTCATTTTTACCCGTGGACCTTTAACCACCGGCGGCGGCAGCAGCTTATGAATCCGTATCGGCTCGTGTTGACTCACTTATGACCCGACCACGGAGCTGAGCATGTTGTTCAATATGGCCATATTTCCCCCGAGACGACAGGTCAAACAACGAGAGGCCTAATATGTCTTCTGGCTTTGATTCGATGTGGAGTCCAGGAGGGGCAGATGGGTAGCGGGGAGAAGTCGAGTCCACATGCTGGCAAAAGCAAAGAAATGTCCAAAATTAGAGTTGGCTTTGCTGGAATGTCCCCTGCCCTCCCCTTTGAGAAAGCAGGGAGGCCGGTATTTAGAGGAGAGGTAGTGTGTGTGTTTGTGTGAGTGTGTTTTTTGGGGTGGGGGGGGGGGCTTAGCCTGTGTGCATTTATGTAAGCTGTTGTTACGGATGTTCAGGGGAGTTCCCTCTCAGGCTGATATTGTAATCAGAGAAATATGAGTAAAAAAAGAAACGCCTCCCGCCTCGAGGACAAAGAGCACACAAATATTAAATGTACAGATTGAGACACGGGATCTTTGTACTTATTCATGAACAATTTGCTCCAGGCTTTGGCTCCTTGTGGCTCTATTGTGTGTCTAATATTATTGCGTGTCAATAGCACACACAGTTCAGCTCTTGGACACTTTTATAGACTGAAAGAAAGTCTTCTTCTCAAGCTTCATTTGCATTCTGAATGTCATTGCAGGGGTCTGACGAGACCATTCGAGTCGTATCCATGGACAAAGATTACCATGTGGAATGCTATCACTGTGAGGTGGGTTAAAAGAAAACTAAATGTGACATTTCTCTGCAGCTTTGCGACTGAAGACATGCCTGTTTGGTGGCTCTGAGCCAGGTACCCTCTGAATGGCTCATTAAGAGATATCATAGCCAGTAGATCCCTGATCTTAATTACAGTCTGGGCGGTAATGACACACTGCTGAGGAGAGCAGGTATGCAACACCCCATCATCCCTATCTCGGCGTTTTACTCAAGTGCCTCTTCTTCTTTTTTTTTTCTAACCAAAGGCTGATTGACAGCTGCGGTTCTCACACATGGAAATAAAAATCAGTGGGCCGTGAGCAGCAGCAGCACACCGATTATTTGTTCATTGCTGTTCACAGAGGAGCATCTTGACATTAAAATGTGGTCTTTGTGAACACGTCCATCTAGAAAGCGCCAGCCAAAAAGACAGATTACAGTTTATTAGAGTAGACTTTTGAAGTTCTATTCATTTTAAATGATTGTTTTACATAATCGGCTGGCATTTTATTACCTTTTCCGAAACCAAGGATATTTCAGAAAACGTTTATTTCAGATGTCACATGCTGATCTATTTCATTACGATGTTTCTACGTCATTATTATTATTTTATTTATTCATAGTTATCTCTGAACTCACTGGTCTCACTTTTAAATGAGAGCTCAATCTCAATGTGACTTCCTGATTTAAATAAAGTATACATAAAGAAATCCTTTATTGGCCAAAAGAAATCCTTTATTGGCCAGATCTTTTTTTCCCCCTCCTTTTTTTCCAGTATGCCCATATTTTGGACTTGCTAATATGACGAGTTCAAACCATTTTGTAAATGTAGAAAGGAATCTGTTCTAAAAGCTGTCTTTGCCCACTAACGCGGTAATTATTGCCGTCCAATCTGTCAGTGCTGGGAAATGAGGTCAATGCGGAGCAGATATCGGACCAATTATCCTCCGCTCTTCTCTTCGGGCTCCTGTAGCCTGTCAGTGGATGTGTCTAACCCCTTGTTCCTCCTCTGTGTGGCTCAGGACTGTAAGATGGAGCTGAACGACGAGGAGGGCCACCGCTGCTACCCTCTGAACGGACACCTTCTCTGCCACTCCTGCCACCTGAAGCACACGGAGCCCGGCTGCCCGTCTCCGGTCGCTGCCGCCACCGCCGGCTACTGACGCTGCAGCAGGTGGAGGGAGACCCCTGGTGGATGTGTGGAGGAACTGCCAAAGCGTGACTGACGGCAGAGGGGGGGGGAGTCGTCGACGTGTGCAATTCTTGTTGTAAAGGATTGATTAATGCAACGCATCAGATCATACTGCGCTTTGATGTGTATAAGCACTAGAATGTCAATGAAGTCTCCATAATGCCTCGAGATGTTTTCAGTAATGAAGGATCGTGAAACACCAAAGCCCAGTGAAGCCTTGCGTTAGACCCACTGCATATGGACTTTGTGTGGCCATAGGTTTTTTAAATGTAAATATCAATTGCATTGGCTGTGTAAATATCTGGTAGTCAACTCATTTTTTTTCATAGAAACAATGTACCTTGTTCAAGTCATTCAAAAGTGACTAATTTTCCATCATGCCAAGTCCTGTATATTGATATCAAATGATAACTCTTTAGCATGACCATTCCATAGAAATATTTAAGAACGCCATTATCCCGCAGGTTGCAATGCCTCTGTGTATTGAGGGACGGCCATTTTCATACTTTTCTTTTTTGTCAAGTCAGGCAAGAATGCTTCAAAGAGGTTAAAATGTTCTTTAGTGAATTAATTGTCAAACGCAGTCTGTTCGAAGCACTTAAAACTAGATGTGTGAGTTTTTGATGGACCTATAAAGAGGTTGGTATTCGGCTTGTAGATCCATGTATTTTGTTCCTTTTGCAAACATATATTTAAAAAGATATATATTGCCCTATATTCATTTATTTTTGTTTAATTTTAACTTTCATGCAAAACCCCTTAAGTACTAATTTGATTTGCAGAAGTTACAGTTTTTGATTGCCTACCTTTGCCGTCCAAATTGTATTCATGTCTTTAGTTTACTAACTGAAACATCGCTTGTCATTTGAGTTTCTTCTTCATAACTATTTGTAGATTAAGATTAAGAGCGTCATACCATATGTGCTATATGAGTGTTGTAAAGAACATATTTAATAAATGCATTGCAAACTTAATTGTTTTCTTCTTTTTTGTACAAAATATCTTGCTTTCAGTGAAGACAATTAAATATTTAATTGTACTTGTATTAGTAGATCTGCTGAATATGTATTACTCTGCAATGAAGATTGAGGAAAACACAAGTATAAACTAGGGGACATGGGTGATCTTATTTTTCTGCACATTTTCCTCTTTCTTTCTTAATTCTCAAATTACAACATGGATTAACGCAATTAATATGTAATACACGCTCAGAAGCTGCCGTTCAGATCGTCTGCATCGACATCTATTTATTCAAACGATTTAATGAGTCAGACGGGAGTCGAACCTCTCACCTTGTGATCCACAGTCAGATGAACCGTCTCCTAATTGTTCATTTTGGTTGAATTGTTGGTAGTAACAGCCAATCACCTTCCTGTCTGCTACCACACAGCTTCCAAGTATTGACCAATCAACGTCTGTGAAATATGAACGCCTTCTTCTTGCCAGCATTGCTAAAGCAAGTGAATCCTTACAGCTAATGATGAGAACATTTATAAGAAGGGTCAGCTCACAAGTTATCATTAGTCATATACTATTTTGCTACTGTGACTAAACTGACGGCCCTGAATTATATGAACCTCGCTCTTTTACCTGAAACGTACGTCTCCGCTGAACAATGTCGTCCGACCGGGACAGCTGTTGACAAATAAGGGCATCACGGGAAACGATGGTTTGTCGTGTTACACTTTAGTTTCGGTCATTGGTCGTGAGAACGCGAATAAATAATTTAGCATACGGCGTACCTTCGTTATCGCGATATCTCAAATCGTCATGTGATTGTTGCAGTCATCAACCGGGCTTGTGGCGCAATGGATAACGCGTCTGACTACGGATCAGAAGATTCCAGGTTCGACTCCTGGCAAGCTCGAATCTTTTCACCTTTTTTTTTTTTTACGAGAGAAAGTTTAGGTTAGACGACATATCGCATTAGTCTATCTAACGTGCATGTTTACGAAAAGCCTGAAATTCACAATTTACACACGAAAGCCCTGAAATACACACGTAATTAGTAATGTCGTGTCAAATCCCGCTCCTTCCTCTTTTCGTGATGATCATATAGACATATATTATTGTCGGCAACTAAAATGTCGGCCAATGGCGGAAGATATCTGACCTTTTATGTCAGCGAGAGCATACATACAACGCTGCGAAATACTCAAGTAACTTACAAGGCATGTATTCAATAGTATTATCTTTAAAAAATACTTTGCATAACGGCCAATTTCAGTATAATATGTATTGTTTAAGTGTCACCTTAATGTTGCAGCTGTGACGGTGGAGCTCTTCTTTATCGTATACTGCCAGGTAGCTGGGGAATCTCACCAAGGGATCAATTAAATAATTTAAAGAAATCAATAATAATACATGCATTATCATTATTATTATAGTTGATTATATTGTTGTATGATGAATCTGAATCTTTAAAGTAACTAAAGATATCCAATACAGTTAGTAGAGTAAAAAGTACAATATTTTCCTCATGTTAAATCAATGAATAAAAAGGACGTAAAAACCAAGCTATTACTATAGAAAAAGGGGATGCAGTGATCAGCAGGGGACTTGAATGCACCACACAAAAGAAGACCACAAACGATGATGATTTGATGCTATGTATGTAGAATCCAGCATGTCTTCTTACATGTACTAGTGGAAATGAAAACTGTCCATGACAATTCATTTAAAGCACTAATCACAATCAGTGGCCCCAATTATATCTATGAGAGGTTTTTCTTTTCAAGCTGCCTGGTCAAGTCAAACATATACCGCATGCAGGTTATGTGGTCTTATATGCTGTACATGTAGGTTATACACCATTATTTAAACATGAAATCATTCACAAACTTTGCAGAACACACACACACGCACACACACACACACACGCGCGCACACACACACACACACACGCGCGCGCGCGCGCGCACACGCTTACCATTGTAGCCAATCAGCAGCCAGATGACTTCATCGGTCCTGGGAAGCGTTGGTTTTATGTTCACATCAGATACAGATCATAGTAGAAAGATAAACTTCTCATATTGTAAATATCAAGCCAACGTGCAACCAGCAACTTAATTAATTAATAGTTGTGACACAATTCAAATGTGTCTCAATGACAACATATTTAAAGAACGATTTATCAAAAAACTCTCACTTTGTATTTTTTAAATGTAACAATTTCATTTCCATCTTATTTGAATAGTGATATTAGCTTTTTGGAAGGAGACAAGTTCCAGGCAAATTTTGCTGATTGGGTGGTTGATTATTAAAAATGTAGCTTCCTGATGCACTCTTCTAATTTATTGTATTGTATTGAGTATTTTCCATACTTTTTATGTCACCTGCTTGCTGCTCCCTTTGCCTGCTGCTGCCACATACACATCACTATCTATCTATCTATCTATCTATCTATCTATCTATCTATCTATCTATCCATCCATCTATCCATCTATCTATTTTAAGCTGAATCTTTTTCACATTTTCATCTGTTATGTGCAAAAATAAAACAGACCTAATCATCGAAATCACTAAAGTTGATCAGGAAGGAGAAGCACTGAGGACCTATCAATGACCCTGGTTACATATTATATCAAAAAAAAACCGCATGTGAAGTAGAAAGGTGCGCCAACTAAAACTACACCACCCGTGTGATTCTTGCCAGGGCCAAAGCGGTGTGTAAATCAAGCGCACTCGCGTGCGTCCGTAACCCCTCCCCTTTCGGTTACCGCCCCCTCCCCAGTGACGTCAGCAGAGTCCTCCCAATGCGGGGGCTTTGTGGATGGGTGCTGGCTGCGCCGTGGAGGAAAAAAAAAAAAAAAAAACGTGCACGCGTCCCGTGTGGCGTGTCAGTGACAAACAAACCGACCCCGCGCGGAGAGAAACGCGTTGTTCTCTTACAGGCTTGTGCAGCGAAACGTCGCCACATACGGAGGCGTCCGAGGCATGCGCGCATGCGTTAATGTGCGCGTGCAGATATTTTGGAGACGTCGGAGGGTTTTCGAGGAATTAAAAGTGGACTAATGGGGCCGCTGGCAAACTGAAGGGCTGGGCTGTGACTGACTGACTGACGGCATTGTTGCATGTTTCCTGGGATGGAATAATTAGTATCCTCATTCATCAAAAGGATTATTGATCGACTCTTCTTCTCTGTCTCAATGGTGCTTGAAGGGTGAGCATACAGCGGGGTGTCAGTGCTTTGTTTATTATTTTTAAATCACCGCGGCGCGGATGGCTCGCATGCCTTTTGTGTTTCAATCGTTTCGTTCTCCTTTTTGTGGTTGTCTCCTTGAATGATACTGATGCACACTTTCCTGCACACATAAAACTGAACAAATATGCAAGACTGAATTAATTCTTTGTGTGTCTGTTTGGCCCCCCCCCCCCCCAAAAAAAAAAAAAATAGACACACACCCTGTGTTTGTGCCTCTTTCTATTAGCAGAGAGATGGACTGCATCGGGAACACCATGCAGAAGAAGGCTGCAGAGCTGGAGCGGCTGGCCGAGGTGCTGGTCACTGGAGAACAGCTGAGGTAGGAAGGAGAAGGTCTCCTCCGGGTCCGAGACCCAGCTGACCCCCCGGTGTCTGCACGCAGGTCACACAATAAAAAGCAACGCTGGCGTTGTAGTCATCATCACCATCATCATCTGCTAACTGACACAAACTTCACAGCTGCGACTGAACACCTAACACTGACTAAATCCTGGTTTTTAGTTAGTCTCCAATGCTTCGTGGCCCAGATGAGGATGCAGGATGATACACTAACCCAGAAAAGTGTGTGATGTAAGCACGTTTGTGATTAATGCTCGTGCATGTTGCTCTCCCTCACTGTAAACTGGCCCCATGGGCGGTTTCAGCTCCACTGCAGCATGCACTGCCAAACAAAGGCATCCACACGTGCACAGCCCCCCCCCCACCCTTCTGCCCCCCCTCACCTATATAACATGCACATTTCAGCCCGAGGCATTCTGTAGGATGCTGTCTCGCTTGTTTTTTGGACTGAACCCATGAGTCATTTTCTTTTGTTGCTCCAGTAATTCAGCGGCCTTTGAGCCGCACGCCGGGGCAATGATCAACCTCCTAATCACTGTCATTGCCCCGGCCTGTTCATCCTATCAGGGAATTGTACCCGGTATCCCAGGCAGCGTTGTTGTTGTCACGCTGCCCCTTTTGACCTCCCGAACATAAAGAAAAGGCCCCAAAACCCTGGTGGCGTTCGCCGTGGCTCATGCTCTAAGCGATGAATAGAGGCTCAGTAGGTAAAGCATGGCACCAATGCCAGGAATTTCAGCCCCCCCCCCACACACACACACACACTGAACTATGAGGAAAGTACACCACCGCTGAATTGTGCTTTCCAGCTGGGTTGGATACACTGAGTTGGAGCTTTTGCTTGTTCCTGAACTGAAACACGCTATAACATTGTTCTGTTCTGCGGACACATAAATAGTAACACCAGTCATCACCTCAAGAGATTCACAGGTCGAGTCTAGATATACTCTGGTGTTATTTTGATTAGCACCAGTGTGTTTTCCTGTTTGCCTTTGTACAGTGTGTGTGTGTGTGTGTCTCTGGCACAGCTGTATACTGAGGCTGCCAGCTGGCAGTGGGGCAAGTGTCAGTGAACGATGGGTTGGCTGTCGCAGAGTCCTCTGCCTCTGAGGCGCTGCTTTTCTGGGGGAAAGGGCTCGATGAGGTTGAGACATTCAAGGCTCTGTCTCCGAAGCTCTGTCGTTCGGTCTCAGAGCGGAGAGCTTTCTGAGCCGGGGCTCTCCAGATGCCAGTGTCATTGATCCAGACTGAAATATCTGTCTCGGAACGACTATTGGATGGATTACCGTGGCGTTTTGTACACGGGTTCATGATCCCAAGAGGATGAAGGCTATTGACGTGGGGAACCGCTGTCGTTTTCCTGTCAAAGGGCATTTTTGACATTTTATGGTTCAGAGTGAAATATATAAATAACTATTAGATGGATTGCCATGAAACTCGGCCCAGAAACTCACGCCCCCTCAGGAGGAATCTGTTAAAATCCATTGTTTAAATGTATAAAACTCTGCTGAAACTCACATTGACTTTGGCTGTAGCCTCGATGCACTGCAACACGCACACTAACACACACACGCACACACACACAGGACAGTTTAATGATTGATGACCTCAGTGTTTTACCTTGACTTCCTGCTTCAGCTTTGTCCTTTGGTCTGAATTGATATTTCAGACCAAATAAGATAAGATAATGCTTTATTAGTCCCAAAGCGAGGAGATTTGCCAGATTCAAAGATTGCAGATCAAAACAAGAACAATAAATACGTAATGACACAGTAAAGATAGAATAAATCAGTAAAAACAACAACTAGAATAACACAAAGCAATGAGAAAGTCAAAGAATACAATTTGACCTGAGCTGGTATAAAAGCAAGGAGTGGACCTTATCCGCACGTTTTGTTTGCTAATTGTTTTTATCACAAGTTCTCGGGACACGAGTGACATAGTTCCTGGTACTGATAACAGTATGCTGGCAGTTTTTGGAATCTCTTATCACCCATTTGTGTCGGGTCATGTCGACCGCTCGCGTCTTGAAGTGAATCCGTTTCCGACACGGGGCGAGAAAAGAGACAGAAAGACGGAGGCCACGACACGCGGACGCATGCAGCTGCTGCAGGAAGGCTTGTGACCAGTTCATAGACGTGTGAATAGAGCGTTTGTTGCACAGTGTTGGACTGCGATAGAGAGGGAGGCTCTGTGAGCGCTTGCAGCCGGGGGACTGGGCATCATTACGGCCATACTGGGAGCCAGGGGCCTGTTCAGAAACCCTCTTTCCCGTCGCGGTTCCATCCCCCACAAGTTTGGGGAAATGCTTCTCCAGAGAGTAACCAACTCCGCGGCCACAACACCCACCACCACATTTAGTGGTACACCTAAGCCTCCTGTGAGGAAACGGCAAGATGCGTGATTTTCTGTGTCCAGCGCCATCTGAGAGGATTTATTGGTAGATCAGACTGAAGCCCTCTGACGCTGAACAGAGGAGGAGAGGATGACGCCAGACCTGGTTTAGAGTCTTACTGGGCAGGCCTGGACCGGCGCTGTCACTGCTAATCTCGAGTGATGCTGGCCAGCTGCACACAGGCTCAGCTAGAGGGGAACTAGCTAGCCAGCTAGCTAGCTGCAGGAGCTTCGGCTAAAGGCTGCGGAGGGATGTTTCACAACCATCAGGGTCAGGAAGGAGGTCACCTCGATGTGAAACCAGCATCTAGGCCATCTATAAATGCTGGAGAGGATCGTCATGTCCTCGTGCAATGTAGTCACTCTATAAATGCCTGCAGACATCTGACCGAAACAATATCATTTCATCAACTACAAGCTAACATGCGGTTTCGGTTGTGGTTGTAACTGCGATATTTAAATATCAGCCATGCATTAAATACTTATCTTATGTCACGGTTTTGGGTTGTTTCTAGTTTCCTGTTTTATTTTGTAGTCCTCGTGTCCTGTTTCCCGGCACTTCCTGTCCGTGTGATTGCCCGCTCTGTCCCTGATTGTTTCCACCTGTGTCCAATCAGCTGCACCTTGTGTTTAAACCTTGTTTGTCTCCTGCCTCAGTGCCTCATTGTCCTGTGAGTGTCTGTTTAGTCTCCTGTTTGTACCTCTGGTTTTAATCCTTTTTTAGAAACCTTTTTTTATAAGAGAACTACAAAACACAACAGGAAACTAGAAACAACCCAAAACTGTGACTTCCTGGTCTGCATGTTAGGACTGCTTGTAGACTAAAATATATGATGTCGTTCACGTAGATAACGTTTGTCATTACTCTCATATAATTACAGTTGCAGTCGTTACAAGTATTGACTTCAATTCATTGATTTTAAAATGAAAAAAGTCTTTACCCAGCAGTTTAGCGTATCAAAGAACGCTCAATGATTTATCATCTTTCCTCCCTCTGTGGTTTGTTTCTGCTCTCCAGGCTGCGGCTCCATGAGGGGAAGCTGATCAAGGATCGGCGGCACCACCTGCGTACTTACCCAAACTGCTTTGTGGCCAAGGAGCTCATTGATTGGCTCCTCGAACACAAGGAGGCCTCAGACCGAGACACGGCCATCAAGATCATCCAGAAACTCTTGGACCAGAGCATCATTCACCACGGTAAAGCTGAGCAATGTGTGTGTGTCTGTGTGTGGGCGACGTCTTGTACAGTATATACTTTTGTTGTGGTATCCATTTTGTATAACAGCGAGGGTCTCTGTCTCTCTCTTTCTTTCTTGACATTTTCTGGGAACCATCTGTGCCTCTTACTTCATGATTCATCGCGTCTCTCAGCCAATTTGGCTCAAACGTAGCGTCTCGCTACCTTTTTTTTCCCCATTTGACCAAACCCTGAAACTGAGTCAAAAGAGTTGGCCGCCTCGTCCTCTTTAGTGGAAGCTCACACAGAAATACTTCACTATTAACTCATCCCACCTGGCCATTAATGATTTAATGCTACCGACTGCTTTATGCTAACGTAGTCAAAATTCCCATTATGACTCATTTGTTTGTGCTATTTTTTTTTTTCTTAATTTATCATTAACTTCATAACCTCAACACTTTGTGTGTGTGTGTGTGTGTGTGTGTGTGTGTGTGTGTGTGTGTGTGTGTGTGTGTGTGTGTGTGTGTGTGTGTGTGTGTGTGTGTGTGTGTGTGTGTTTGTCTTCAGTGTGTGATGAGCACCGGGAGTTCAAAGACCTGAAGCTGTTTTACCGCTTCCGGAAAGACGACGGCACGTTCCCGTTGGACAGCGAGGCCAAAGTCTTCATGAGGGGGCAGAGGATCTATGAGAAGTATGAACACACTCAGCACAGCCACGAGAGGAGCCATGACGGGTGTTGTGGGGGGCATTTCATCCAGTTATGTGTCGGACTATTTGGGACAGTTTTTCATGCAAATTTAGTGACTTTTTGACAAAGCAAAGCAATTTTTACTCGGATGCACTGATACAAATACTGATTGTTGTATAGCGTACCGCCTTTAAAGCTTCACGGCCTTATTGGCAAGCAATAACGCACGCCATGCATGCGTTTCCTGTCCTTGTGAGAGCGTTCTCAACGGCCTGATCAGGAGCTAAACGTCAGCCTCCGTTCACGGTTGGGTCATTTGTTTTTCATTTCTCCACACTTGGGCTGGATTCAGAGGCCACAGGACACCACTAATGATACTATTTATCGGCTTTTTACCCATGATGCCATCGGTCCAATCCTACGAGACTAATTGTTTCTATAGTAACCCTAAAAAAAAAACTCCCCAGTGTTTCTCCGCTTGTCTCGGTGGCATCTCTACAGCTTGGATTCACGAAAATACTGTCTTTGTGTTAACATAAACTCGGTGTGTTTTTTGTACTTCGCACACACACTCTCACTCTCTCTCACACACACACACACACACACACACACACACACACACACACACAAGCAGCTTGACTCCCTTTCTCTGTCCCACGCATCCTGCCACCTTTTTGTCTCATGAGTAAACATTATTTCTATGCCTCTTGTAACGCAAACACAGCAATGCTCTTCTAAACAGAGACCGATTTCATGTGTTCTCTTTAACCACACACACACACACACACACACACACACACACACACACACACACGTGCAGAGCCGTTGCGTAAGAGGAAGAAATAGTCGAAGGGGAGACATCTGTCGTCTCAGCTCTCAAAGCTATGTGTTTATGTAATCACCATGGTGCAGCCCAGGACACACACATGCACACACAAACACACACACACACACCCTCAAGCTGGCTGTGGTGGTGGTTTGTTGCAAGCTAGAGTTGCTTTGTGATTACATTTATTACACAGGTATCAGTACAAATATACATTTGGTTCTTTTGGTGAGATGTTTGCGGAGATTTAACAAAATGTCCGTATTTTGTGTTAGTTTGTCATTGAACAGATTAATTCATTAGATGTCTACCTCTGCATACTCGTACAGGAGATTATATCTCTCTTGTGCTCTGTTGTTTTGTACATTTTGACATTCAGTCTTCGAGATCTGTTTCTTACAGAAATACAGATTTTTCTTGTCTTTTCCCTGAAATTCACCAAAGGTGAGTTTTCTGGCCTGACTTTGTGCGAACTGAAAAGCGCTTCTCAGTCGTGCTCGAGGGATGTGAATGTAGGTCGTCCTCCAGTTTGGTTCAGACTGAAAGATCTCAAGTATAAGAGGTACACACGCTCGCGTCTCTCAGGAGACTTTGGTCATCAGGTGAAGAAAAATATTTGTTCCATACTTTAGTGGTGAATAAATACCGGCGACACAAATAATCCTGTGACTATTAGCCAATGTTAGCAGGCTAGCAGCGTGTATGTAAACTATATGTTTACCGGGTTCAATCAGGAGTCTTGTCCACAGCCATATTCACGTCTAGTATTTTTCCATAAGAAAAATAAACGGCGATCTGCAAACACGCATTGATCTTTGATTCTGTCGATTGTCCACTCGGCATACACGAACCAATAAAAAAACAAACGGCAGGAAGACGTTGCAAAGCGTTGTTTTGACAGCATTTCCTCGGCCTCAGGAGAGGACAATGTCCAACGAACCTTTTAATGCATTGTTCACCAGTTGGCCTGTTTACATGTGCACGTGTACTGCAGGTGGTGGTTGAATGGCAACCGTTGATTGTACGTCGTCATGCTCGTATGCAACTATTACATTTTGAATAAATTAATCAAAACGGTTGAATCTAGCCTTTTTTACGTGGAGTCGATTCACGGAGCTTCTTGCAAAGTGTGTGTGTGTGTGTGTGTGTGTGTGTGTGTGTGTGTGTGTGTGATGTAGAAGAGGCAGACGATGCTGCTCATCGGCTCCGTGTGTCTTTTTCAAGGGTAAGAAACGCCTCAAACGTCTCTCATCGCTCGTCCACCAGAGGCCCATTTGCTCCCTTAACTTAAAAATTGTTCCCTTTTTCTTGCCGTACTATATTTAGTATCTGGGACTTCTGTTTTTGTGTTATACTCTAACAGATGGCAGTCCTTTTCTTCCCTGAAATATAATAATTTTTTTGTGTGATCTAAAGCTTAAAGGTGTACTTTTCTATACACGTCTAAAGTATCCCCGTATCAGATTGTGCGGCATTTTGTCTTCTCTAAATATAGTCTTGGATCCTAATGGACCAGTTTGCATGTTTTACTCCATTAACTGCAAATTGCATACGCTACACCACGTTGTTGGTGGCCATTTCTGCCTTCCAGACCTCCACCACAGGCTCTTTTTTTCTTCTCCTCTGTCCGATACAAACATACAAGATGCATGCTGATTAATAAAGAGGGAGCAACACAACTTCAACTTCTAATCGTACAACTGGTTCTTTGTGCTTTCCACTAATGTAAAGTAATGTATGTGCTGAAGTTCCAGCTGATGATGGCTAATCACATCAGCTGCGGTCTGTTTGAGTTTATCCTGATGTTTCCTCATGACTTGCTGATAACTGGCTTTGGTTATTAAAGTAAATGAAGAGCAACGTTATCTTTTATTTGTTGTTCCATGCCGGTCGCTCTTGTTTGCCTGTTGGAGGCAGCGGCTGAGATTGTGTGTCATTGAAGGTGCATAACTGTTGCGTTTACAGTACACGCTGTACGTCAAGTTGCCACAGTGAGGCCGACACGGGGTCATGAAGTGTGAACATGTGTTGCCATGAACACTCTCAGTGGTCACAGACCTCGGACCTATAAGCGTCTCCGCTCTTATTTAAAGATGGAAAGTATCAGCACAAATATTTCTTTTTTTTTAATGTATGTAACGCACAATTGTGATGCAAATGCGACAAAATTGAGTTAAAAGGAGGCTGTGACGACTTAATTTCTTCCACTTTCGCTCGATTCAGAAATCTATTTTTAGAATTTAGACCCTCGGTCTGTTTTTATAATTATTGGTTTATTGAAAACCTGTTGCTGCCTTAGCTTAGTCTACAGTGCTCTCACATGTCCCCTAAATGACCCTTAAAGTCGTATTTCTTCATCTTCTACACGGCGCTCAAGATGCTCTTATTCAAAGCACTGAGCTCACCTCGAGGCAACCCCTTGACGCGAGCGCTACATGTCCTGTTGACTTAACATGTTTAAATATATTCAATAGCATTATGTACACAGCTTCGTCTCTTGGAACAAGTTTTTCCAACGTTTTTTTCAATATGTTGTTTGCTTCTAACGTGTGTTGACTTTACACGAGTCGTCTTCTTAGCTGCAGTTCTGTTCTTCTACTTGACCCGAGGTTGAACTTTGACGAAAACACTGTCACCCTGGGACCAAGTTAAACGACGATGTAATTCATCTCTTGAAATGTGGGCCTGCAGCTCTGCATCATTAGTCATAGTTGAATGAACCTCAGCAGCTGAAAGGGCTCAGAACTGCAGAGAGGAAGCGTTTCATTTAGTTTAATTACACACATCTTTATTTAGCGTCATTAAAGGGGAAGCTGGTTTTCCTGCTCGAGGTTTTACATACATGTACACTTACACCAGCTAGCTTGGCTCTGTCCAATAGCACCTCTAAAGCTAACCTATAACCACTGGACCACTTCTTGGCTGGAACCAGCAGAGACTGCAGGAAGTGAGGTGCTGACGGGTTTGTTCAGACGTAGTAAGGCAATCTGTTTTCTCATGGTCTTTATGCTAAGCTATAGGCTAACCCCTGGCTGTAGCTTCATAGTCGGCACACAGACATGAGACTGCTATCAATCCTCGCATCCGACTCTGGTCCAGAAAGTGAAAGCCTGTATAACAACCATGCATCACAAATTATGTACGTCTGAACGTTAAATTATGAACGACTGTTCCCTGATTCATTCCTGCACCACTGGTTCTTCTTCCCCTCCAGTTTGGGTCGGTCTAAATAGCTCGGTGGTTTTCAGAGTTTCCCATCCTGAAGCCGTACGTCTTTGGCTGCAGAGCGGTGCAGGGATGACGTGTTCTGGTTGGATACTTGCGCGTTTTCTTCGTTAAAGATGCTCTTTACAGATAAACATGGCTTATGTGGGTTTTTTAAAACATGAACGCCACCGCAAAGCGTGTAAAAAGCTTCAAATGCAATTGTTTATAATCCTGTTTTTTTGTCTTTCGGCACTTTTCCGAAACTTCCCTTTTTTTTTTAAGACGTGTGAAAGCTTTAAAACTTAAAAGGGCTGTTCACAGACGGCTTGTACATCGTAGAACAAAGCTTCTCCCGGCTCTTATTTCAGGCCTCTGGGCCAAAAACCCATTGAGAAACTATTGACTACGAGACGAGGGAATTAGGTCCTGTAACCTGTAAATGCCGGTTTCATTGACAGGTTACAGGACTCGTTCCTGCGGCACTAACACAAATATTCAGTGTCCTTCTCTGACGGTGGAGTGAATAATTGATAGCCGTTCAAACTGTGTGGGAATGTAATGACATAGATGTGGTAACTTTTTATTATCACTGTCTCTTTGACAGTAAACTTTGTTTCAAGCACATGTTTTGACACGTTCAGGTGTGTCACGGGACGGTTATTGTGTCTTGTAACCACTGCGAGGCTGTTTGTGCCGTGTGACTGTTCCTGTGTGTGTGTGTGTGTGTGTGTGTGTGTGAGGGTTTGTAAGGAGAGCGTCAGCAATTCTTCTCCGTGCATGCGGGTACTTGTCTGACTCGGTTTGTCATCTAGTGTCATGCAGAGGAGATAACAATCAGCTCCATGAACTCCAAGAAAAGACGATTTAAGTTTCTCATTTATGATCAAAACTGCAGCCTCAATTGTGACATTGAGTTTTTTTCTTTTATTGCTATGAAAGATGTTTATTTGAGTCAACAAAGTCAAGACTCCCCGACTGTCATTGAAAAGATCTCACAGGTTTTTCTTGATGTTATTCTCTTGTCATCGTACTAATGTGATCTGTAGCTTCGGTGTTTGAGGCTCTGCAAATGACATGAATTGAGTATCAAGTGAGTGCAGTGTTTGTGCAAAGAGGCAGAGCTGCTGGTCTGGATGATTTTCAATGCTGGAGATTCCCACCTTTTTTTTTTTTTTTTTTACTGAACACATCTCTTGGATGATAAAATAGTGCTTTAGGGTCAAATTATGCCCGATGGTTATAAATGTTGCAGCATTTCTGTGTGTGTGTGTGTGTGTGTGTGTGTGTGTGTGTGTGTGTGTGTGTGTGGCACAGCGAGAAGGAGCCAGCTGTTGCACCAGAGCTGCAAAATAAATGTTGTTTCATATTCACACTTTCTTTTCCCTGATGCAGTCAAGAGCAGTTTACTTTAGAGATGCATCAACCAGATTTGTTTTCTGTTCCAATCACAAGAGCTTTGGATACCAAGTACTGATCCGATACCAGTGTTTGAACAGCTGTGTGTGTGTGTGTGTGTGTGTGTGTGTGTGTGTGTGTGTGTCCCTGTGTGGAGGTGACTGGGTTCACTTTTATGCAACACCAGACCTGACTTAAACATGGCGTCCCAACTGGGTAAAACGTAATGAATGCTTAGATATAAATAGTGTACTAATGTGTTTTTATACAGTGATATTCATGGTATCTGATACCAGATTGGCCCGGTTTCAGTCAATATCGGTATCCAAAAACTGATTCAATCGTGGAATTGTTTCACTTTTCCCATGAATCTAAACCTCATGCATCTTAATCTTCGTCGATGGATCGTGTTATTTTGCCGCCCTTTGACTTCCCTGGTAAGCGAGCGTTGCCCTTCTTCTCTCCGCAGGTTGATGAACACCGAGAACGACTTGTTGCAAACCCGGGAGGAGGAGAACGACTCGTTCGAGCGCGCGCTGGTGGCCACCGAGTTCATCGACTGGCTGCTGCAGGAGGGCGAGATGGCGACCAGGGAGGAGGCGGAGCAGCTCGGGCGGAGGCTTCTGGAACATGGCATCATCCAGCACGGTGAGGAAGACTGAGGGGGAGAGACGCTGCTTTTCACGGACCGGGAACGCGTTTTCAAGCAGCAGCAGCAGCTGTATCATTCCACCAGCGTACACGGTGGTTTAATTTAATCTCAAGTATTTCAGCGTTGCATCACTTGAGTGCAGCTTCCAGCATTGACAGATTAACGGTCTGACACTGGAGCCCCTGCATTTAGTCACGTCTGTCCTCCTGCAGGATCCCGTCAAAGAGCTCAGGTCTCACTTCATGGCCCCGATGCTCACTGACTCGTATGATTACCGCCCTGTCTGCACACTAAACACCCAGTTTGGACTCTTGAGGGGGAAAAATGTCCTTGACAAAGTCAAGAGCAGCACAATCTGAGCCTGCAGGAGAACCATTTGTCCGCTTAAGCGTCATAGGTACGTCTAGAAAGATCTAACCTGGATTACAGTTGTGCTTTTCTGTTGAGGACCTCTAGCATTCAGCTTTAATATAGTTCAGCGTTCTTGTGCACTCATAAAACTCTCTACAGTTTATTTTGGGCTCCCAGACGTTCTGAACTGACCCACATTATATGTCATGCGGGTGTCGAGCTCTCTGGTTACGTCCCAAGTCTCTTATTCGTCTCCTCACTTAAACTTAATGTCCTCAATCTTTTGAGGAGCCTTGAGGTGAAGGATGCAGGAGAGCCAACCAGGAAGTGTTTTTAAGGGCTGACACGCCCCCTCATGGTTCATCCGTCGTTTGATTGGACTCATGCAATTTTTCTCAACATCAGTGGCGTTCTGTAAGAGTGAAGACAGATTTTAAACTCAAATTTTATATTTGACTATAACAAGAAGCACAAAGCTTTATGGATTTATTGGAAAGATTTGTCTTTTTCATAATTGTATCCATAACAAGTTATGAAGGGAAATAACAGATTAAGTCAGAGACCAGGAGAGTTTTGTCTGTCAGCAGAAACACTTTTTTTAAAATACATAATTTAATGTCATTTCCATTCAGTCATGTGAGGCTGTTAATGTCTGAGTGTCAGATTTGATCTTATGACATTGTGCAATAGGAACCATAATGTTTAACAATGAGGAGACAATCAGAATTTAAAACCTATAGATGAATAAGACGAATGCATCCGCACGTAGAAATCTGTCCTGTGCTTATACACAGTGTGAGGTATTTATACTGCGTTGTGTTTATAAGTACACAGAGCAGAGGGACAACATATTTACTCTGGTCAGATGTGATCAGAAACGGATGTTGCTTCACGAGACTCTACACAGGAAGCGATGTCTAAGTTCTCTTTAAAACATATTTCCTCGTTTCCGCTCTGCTCGCGTGGACAAGATGCGATTAAGACTCTGATGTTCCTTCTGTGTCTCCTTTGCCTGACCTCAGGTCCACGTTGAAGAGTGAGTGGAGTTACTGTCACTGAGAGATAGAGGCAAAGAAAATGTGACCTGGAGGTCAACATCATCTTATCTACAAATACGAGCTTTGCTGTGATTTGTTAGCTCATAGTCTTAACATCGGTGGAGGAGATACTCTGGAATAAAGTGAAAATACTAATTTGAATGTACTGGAAGCTAATCAGGGTTATTACTTGTAAAGTACGTACTTCATACAGGTTCTTAACTCTTTTATAATGTCATATTAATCCCATTTTATGAACTAATCATGTAAAAGTTGCTAAACTGGAACCCAGAAGCAGCACAAAGACAGAGATCCAGGGCTGTTCCCGTTTACTCAGGCAGGGTCAAAACCGGGAGATCAGTCACTCCGGCAAACAAATCCCAAAAGGGGCAGGCAGAAAATCTAAAGTCAAAACAGAGAGGCAGGGTCTGAACAGGCAGATCAGACGCAGACGCTGGAGTAACGCTGACGTGGGCTCGAGTGCAATAAGAGGACGGATATAAATAGTGAGCGACTGAAGAGAGAGAGAGAGCTGCAGGTGAGATGAGCCTGTAGACGAGCAGGTGAGGAACCAGTGACTTCATGGTGCGAGAGGCAGCACCTGAAATGAGGAGAGTTGGTGAAAACAGGTTCAAAACAATCTAGAGGAATTTGTGACGGATCACATGTTCAGGATATTACATTAAATTCCTCAGGAAACGTCAAAAGTTTAACAAAAAATGTTTGACCGCCTACGAAACAGCAGCCAGTCAAATGTTATTGTATTAAATAAATGTGACAGAATAACCTTTTGAATAACTTAACGAGGAACAAAAGACGTTTCCATTGATGCAAGATGTTTTTCTCGCACAAAGTTAATGTTTAATCAACTTCAAACATTAAAAGCCAACAAAACGCCGTCACAAAACAGGTCGAGGCGTATTTTCTGCATTAGTCCATTTTGTTGTACTGTGCGTCTGCGTCATCACTCCAGTAGTTTACTGTGGAGTTTTGAGAAGTGTGGGTTTTTTTTTTCCCCTCATTAAATTTACGCGCGCAGTAATCCATCTGCTTTGTGTGTAATCCAACGTGTTAAT
Organism: Clinocottus analis; assembly: GCF_023055335.1. Taxonomy (NCBI): domain Eukaryota; kingdom Metazoa; phylum Chordata; class Actinopteri; order Perciformes; family Cottidae; genus Clinocottus; species Clinocottus analis. Next base: position 2,745,705 of record NW_027176251.1, on the reverse strand, counting down.
CTCAGGTGTGACCGGGTGTTGCGGCCCCTCGTTAAACTGAGACTTCATCTTCAAGCCTCGGTACTCAAGTACAGGCCGTAAAGTTGTTGATGACCTCACCCTAAAAAGGTATTTTGCGGCGCTATTTGACCGCCAAGTTAAAACACACACACAGTTATCTTGTTGTCATTCTCCGCTCCAGTGAGTCCACGTCAAGAGATATTTTCGGATGTCTTTGGTTCACGCCCGTGTGACTAAATCAGCGCAGAGACATGAACTCAGTTTTTTTTTTTTTTCGTCATTTGAACGTTCAATATTCTGCAGGTTTCCAACAATCTTTTAATTGTATCTGAAGATGCACATAGCAAAATAAATTTAGCTTGGATTCAACTTCACTGTCGTTACACAAGTACAAGTACAGAGCAACGACATGCAGTTGAGCATCCAACCACAGTGCAATAGTAAGTACCAATATACAGAAAATAAGTATTTTGCAGATAACAAAGTTCCAGTTGGAACTGTAATATATACGTATGGAATATACAGATTAATTAATTGAGGTAATATGTACATATCATACAGGTTTTGTGCATTAAATGTACAATTATATTAAGTTTTTAGGCATAAAATACACATAACGCTTCAACACGGAACGACTCCGGTGTGGTTTACAGGCTGTAAATGTTCATCAGGACCCGACTCGTCATTAAAACAACGCGAGCGTTTCACTTGGTGAGTGGAATAAGGAGCCGGATCGGCTTCCTGTGGAGATCACCGCTCCACTCCAGGAGGAGGCGCAGACTTTGCACCGTTTCATGTCATCATACGCCTCCTGTAGTTACAGGAGACGGCTCTTTAAACTCTGTTATCTGTCGCGGTAGTGCGTTTACAGACCTTCAGGTCGCATTAAAAACACATTGTGAACTTGTTTGAGAAGCCGTTAGTGTAATCTGCTTTCCTAAACTCTCTGCTGCAGAGGTCATGCTCGCACGTTCGTTCACATTCAGAAGAGTCTGGATGGATCCACATTGTGTTGGGTTGTCTTTGTTTTCTGAGGGACAATGTGGTCGCTGTTGTTCGACACGCGACGTCTGAGATTACTGAGGAGGAAGCTGTAGAACAGACCTGAAAGTAAAATTGACAGATAATGAAAGCAAATAAATGACATGACTTGTCGAGTAGATGCATCTCTGCCAGACGAGAGTTCAAATAGTTTTAGTTTATTGTGACCAGGAGAGTGAAACATTCCTCTACGTGGTGTTCAATAGTGTTTTCTTTTGTCGCATTCAATAAAAGGATTTTGTGAGGTTGACAATAGCTTCACAACCACAAAGCGACGCGTGGACGAGTTTGGATAAGAGGAACCGCTTTAAACTCGGATCAATGAGGATGACACGAGGTGGGCTGTTCTGGGTTTATTGATTTGCGTGTGTAATTTCTTTTTAAAAGTGTTTTATAATTTTGAAAACTAAGCCTTGTATCAGTAGCAAGATGGATAAAAATGAGGGGATGAAATGACGCACTATACATTAATTAAAAACAAATTGCATTCATCTTTTTTAGTTTGATTTATCTTCTCCAAACTGAGGCCTGTTACCCGTGTGCGTCTCATCCTGTGAGCCCTAATCTTTTGACTCTGATCTCTGAATTTATAAAATCCTTTTTTTCAATTCTTAAACAGAAACTAACCACTAAAATAAAAGCCGGCGACTTGACAGTTAAACGTGCTTCAAATGAAGTTGTGCTCTGCTGTTGGTCTCATCGCGGTCGGCTGTGGAGGCCGAGGTCGCCGCTCTCGGGTCACTTCATGTTTGTTCAGTCAGTTTGTTTAGTGCAGCTCGGTTGAGGTCAGAGTTTCAGCGTAAGCTGTGTGGCTTTTTTTTTTTTTTTTAAACCAAGCTGACCTTTTTTGGGAAAATCATGACATATTCCCTTGGTTATTAACATAATTAGACATTAGAGTTTGACTATTTTCCAGAGAGCTGTTCCTTCATGTCGGGCTGGTAATTAGTCCGTTTCCTCGCGCTTTACCTCGCTGCCTCCTCCACACTTTATTCTTCAGGAGACGTTTCTATTGTTTAGAGAAAGCCTTTCACGCTTCCTACCTTGTCTTATTTCTTCCTCGTTAACATGCTAATTTATTCTCCTCCATGTCTCCAATTTTTCTCTTTTTGTCGCCAGTAACCCACAAGCACCACTTCGTCAGCGGGCCGCTCCTCTACCAGTTCAGGATGAATTTCCGGCGGCGGCGGCGGTTGATCGAGCTTCTCCACGAGCGCAGCCGCAGCATCCCGGAGAGTCACGACAGCCCTTTCTGTCTGCGCAAGCAGAACTCTGATGGAGGCAACACCAGCTTCCTCTCAGGTTCCTCCTGCTCCATTCACACGCCTAATAATGCATCATTAAGTACGCCAGCTATTAGCAGCTTCAGAACAGAGACGCTGCGGTTACCTGTTCAATTAAAGCCTGACCCAAAAGTTTTAAATGTCTTCAGAACAGTTTTATTTCTTATTCATTTTAACGCCTATTGCGTTTTCTTCTTTTGACACGCGGCGTCCACGGGGTATGAAGCGGGACAGTCGTGGTATTTGTGTTGCCAGGCAGAAGATCATGGTACAAAGTGTTGAGGCCTGTTGTGCGATCACACTGTCGATTTTTACCGAAATGAGACTCTCAATCTCCTTTTTAATTAAAGGCATCTAAAAGAAAGACGAGCCTTACAGAGTCCAGTTCTGTCTAGAGCTTCATCTTAATAACTACGACCAAAATTCAACCTACTAGTTTAAACTTATCTGCTACTTGTCTCATGTAAACACCGCTGGGGTCGTCATTTTTACAGGTTCCCTAAACGGGTAGAAAGGCCGAGTTAATAAACTGTCTAAATTACAAAATGAGCGTCTCTACCCAGCTTTCTCCGGCCTGCCTGTGACCTCGCGTCTCTCTGTGTCTCCCTCTCGGTCTCAGTGAGTCCCACCAAAGAGATCAAGGTGGTGGTCGGCGTGCGGCGCAGCAGCATGAGCAGCAGCTGTGGCAGCAGCGGTTATTACAGCAGCAGCCCGACGCTCAGCAGCAGCCCACCGGTCCTCTGCAACCCCAAGTCTGGTGAGAGGACACGCACACATGGAGACGCACACATGGAGACGCACACATGGAGACGCACACATGCATTGTACACAGTCTGTGAAGGGCAGCACTCTTCACCTCTTATCGAGAGATGAAGAACAATCTTTATCACGTACAGTACTTTCTTCTCTGCAGAGGGTAATGATGTCACTCCTGATGTGATTTATACCAAAATATAGTTTCTTGTGAGTGTATAGAAGCACAAAAACAAGTTAAACCCAAAGTTACTCCATCCCTTCCTCTTGTCATTCATCACCAACAAACTTCACTTAATGTCAGTGGACTGAGAATGAAAGAAACTTTGAAGGAGAGACGCTAAATGAGCTTGTTAACTTCATTGATTATCACTCGCTACAAGCAGCACATGATCTGGATCTTCCTTTTGAAGTGGTGTGTGTGTGTGTGTGTGTGTGTGTGTGTGTGTGTCTTTACTACTGTGAGCTTTCCTTTGATGTGTCCAACCCAAGCGGCGCCCTTGACAGAGTCTCTTTGTAGCACCAGAGTCCCTCCACATACACACTCACACACGCCATGGACAGGAAAAGGAAGGCACACATGAAACATCCCCCTCGGCTCAAATTAACCTTAATTGTGCGTAATACACTGAAAGTCCAAAAATATAAAACATTCCCAGTGAGTGGTACAAAAGCTCTGCTTTGTATTTATGAAGCCAGACAGACAAGAAGAGATGATATTAAAGGGAGGTTGTGCTGCACATCTGGTCAGATCAGAATTATTACAGAGATTATGGAAATGTGCAGATCGGGAAGATAAAGAGGTCTCACTCTCACTTTCCTGGGTTTAGATTATAAATACTACACAGACCGCCAGAGATTTATCAAATACGCACAAACTGAGCAGAAAACGCCCGCCGCGGGCCACCTGAGGGATCTGCAGTTCAAGTGTTTTTATTGTCACAACATGCTTTTTTTTTTTTCAGTCTGTGACACTTCAGTCGAATATTTCTTGAGCAACAAAAGTCCAGTTAAATCCGGTGTAGCGTCCCGTTGCATTGAGCAATGCTGAGGGGAAGGAAGCTGTAATGTTTCAGGAAGCGACGAGCCTCCAGGCCCCTTCGGCATGTGACTGACATGAGCATTTTTGACACACGTTTAGTCAACAATATGATGTCTTTTTGGTTGTGTGCGAGTGTGCACGTCGATGCCTGTACGTGTGCACATGTTGTCACAGTAGTAACTCATATTTAGTGCGTTTCTCTCAACAGTTCTGAAGAGACAAGTGAGTCCCGAGGAGCTGCAGACACCAGGAGGACCTTATCTAAAGAAGACATTTACTGTAGGACTCAGACACACACACACACACACGCATACACACACACACGCATACACACACGCTGACCTCTAACAAAGATTACTTCAGCGTGCATGTGGTCATGCAGTCACACATTCCCTCTCACACTAGAAGCAGCTCATGTGGATGTGCAGGAAGCGTCGGCACGCGTGTCGGATGAATTTGATCTCCACAAATGGCCAAATGAGGATAAATTATACTAGTATCAGAAATGTCTTTACAATAGTTTAAAGACATGTTTCAGTGTTTTGTTCTTGACCTTTCGGTGGAGATAATCTGACCGCAAAGATTCACTTTCTAGCCGCAACCACCCATTAAGCACATTCCCAATACAGCGCGTCAAACCCTGAACATTTCATGTCTTCTCGCCGTTTCCTCAGATTGTCGGTGACGCTGTGGGCTGGGGCTTCGTGGTGCGAGGCAGCAAACCCTGTCACATCCAGGCCGTGGACCCTGGTGGACCTGCAGCAGCTGCTGGCATGAAGGTAAGGACGGGAGCGACGTTTGCAGTCCTTACAGCCCGACTGAAGGTCAGATCAGGACCTTTGTTCTAGATTTTTGGTCTTTTTGGCCTTTGTTGTTGTGTCTGAGATGGAAATCAAAAGTTGACGTTTTCCTTCCACACTTGAGATGGCATCGTCTGTGCTACGTTGCTCAAAATACTAGTTTGAACAGCGTTTTAAGTCTTTTACTTGAATACATATTTAAATTAAAGTGCTGCACAAGAATGACGGAGAGGAATCAGGAAGGAATAGAAAAGTGCAATGACTCATCGGTAATGAGGATGGAGGTCGGGGGCACAGAGGAGCTGCTGCTGCAGCAGACCTGCTGCAACAGCTGGCATGAAGGCATAGTGGCTGCAAGGAATGCTGGGAATGCAAAGCTTGGCGACTTAAACCACAACGAGGAGGAGGAGGAGAGAGCAAGGACTGAATAACAAAGCAGCAGGAGCCAGAAAGAGAAAGGGGAGGAAACGGGAAGTTACTGAGCAGATGAATGATTGTTTTTGAAAGTCTGCTTTTGAATAACTGATGAATCGTTGCTAATGTCCAGTGGACTCTGGAGAAGAAGCAGAGTTATTAAAGTCTATTGATGGGAGATGAATTCATACAGAAGGAGAGAGGAGCTCTGTTTCCTTGAAAGGCCTTTAGCAGCACGTCTTGGGGTCTGGACCCGGGCAAACCTGAGCCGGCCCTCACTGAGCGATAAAGAGAAAAGTCTTAAGTCTGCTCTTAAATGCGGTGAGCGTCTTCGTCCTAGAATGAAAGCGGAAGCTCGTTCCAGAGAAGAGGAGCTTGATAACTGAAGACTCTTTAGCTCCCGTCCTACTTTTTAAGACTCTATAGGAACCAGAAGTAACCCCAATGAACTCCGGGGTAATAGAGGACTATGAGCTCCTTAAGATACGACCGGGCCGGCTAAGGCTTTGTCGATAAGAAGGAATTTAAATGACATTCATTATTTTACGGGCAGCCAGTGCAGAGACGCTTATTACAGGACGTGAGAAGACGCTTGAGCTGAAGAGTGTGTGCAGGAGGAGGAAGGAGCGTCTCAGGAGGAGGAAACGGTCATTAATATCACTTCTGCTTCTGTCACTCTACTGTCATATTTCATCCCGATGGAAACGCGCGTCATGGACCGCATGTCAGGCCACAGTCTGCAATTAACGTGTCGTCAGGAAGCGTGTGTCTTTATCTCTTCATGCGTGTGAGATTAGCGCTGCTTGTGGACCCACTGCGAGCACGTCATGTCACACTGTGACTCCACTTCTGTGTGTTTTTTATGTGTTAAGTTTGAAGGTGGTATTATCTTTTATGTGCCGAGGGCGAAAAGAAAAGAAAAGTGAGATTATAGTTCCAGGGTGCAGCAGCGGGGAGCAACAGTTTATTTATTAGGAGTTCGTTGAGCTCCCTGCAGTTTCTAGACGGATGAAGTGGAAGAGGATCCTCTTCCACTTCATTTTTATTGATGTGAAATTGTTGAGCAGTAACACAATCCACTGCGAAAGGGAAGGCCGCGCTGTGAGGTGTCGGGCGCCGCCGTCCGAGTCAGAAACTTCACCCGTCGACCTCAGTGGAGAGTGACTACGAAGCCTCACGGAGCTCCTCTCGCTTCCCATCGCTCGCATGCCTTCAAACACTCGGGGCTCTGGATCTTTGTTTCTTTTCCACCTCACACAGACGCACACACGAGCATCGTGCCGACCGTAATGGAGCCCAGCACTTATGTTTCCTAACGCACTTTTATAAGGCGGCGGCAGCAGCAGCGCGGAGAGCAAGGTGTGTGTTTTGCTCACTTTGTGCATCCTGTACTGCGTGTATGTTTGTACACCGTCGTGTGTGTGCTGAACAATATGTTCTGTATCATAAGGTTGGAAAAATCACACTGTTGCATGTTGAAATAAACTATAATATAATGATGTGTAATACCATACGATAGATGGATAGATGGGGCTTCATATATGAGGTTTTGAGGTGTGTGTGTGTGTGTGTGTTCTCAGAAACCCTCGAGTCTTGTAGTCACTGACACGTTGCCAAGCAGCCAGACAACTATGCTGCTGATTAGGAGCTAAAGAAACGCGCTGTGAGGCTTCATCCGGTCTCATACTCCACATCGGTCGCTCTAATTAACTTCAGATTCATATCAGACTGCCGTTCCTTTGACATTTAGTTTGAGGCCGGTCACGACGCCTGATTAATAGCCCAAATTATTATTGGACGATTGAATGAAAGTCCCAAACCAAAACCATTCTTGGCACGAAATCAAATACTTTTGTGTGTGTGTCGTATTTCAGTAAAGAGTATTCTCTACATTGCGTTCACGTTATCGCTCAGCGAGGCCTCCCAACCTGTGTGAACATTATTCTCTCCTCTATATGCCGGTTTCTGCGTCTTTCCTTCCTCTGTGAGAGTCATTTTAACCCTTTGAGTGCCAGGAGCCATTAAGTGCAGCTGGGCCTCAGCCAAGACCAGAGAGAAGGAGAGGGAGGTGTTAGAGTTGTAAAGAGTTAAAGGAGAGGTTGAACAGAGAGAAAAAGAGTACTTTGACTTTGCAAGTAGTATATTATGGTATATTTCCCTAAGCCATCTGTCTATTCTGATCTCTGCTTTCATCAAGGCCGCTACAACCTCTCATATCGATACCTGTGGAAGTAAAGAAAGAGTAACCTGTATGTGACATTAGTTTGTGTGAGGAAGAGTCAGGGTTTACGTCGCTGCCGCCTGTAAACATTCCCTGAGTCAAGGCCTCGTAAAAACACATCTGTAAAAGTTTTTCTCCCATCGCCACTCGGCCGTCTGCGTCCACACTTTTGCCGATTTTTCTAGCCGGTAGAAATATCTGCGTGATTGTGTGCTTTTTGTTCTCTGACGTGCCTCAAACCAGCATCTTGCAGAGCTGTTGTGTGTGTGTGTGTGTGTGTGTGTGTGTGTGTGTGTGTGTGTGTGTGTGTGCTTGTAAAGAGCCAAACCGCAGCAGCATCATGTTGCAACAGTAAGGAGGCGGCTCACAACAAGAAGCCGTGTTTCTATCAGCGCTGTCGCGTTGGAAGAGCGGTTAAACATCGATAAGGCAGGCGCGGTGCAGGCGGGACACAGATGTGATTTGTCATGTTGAACTGAGTGTTTTCTCTTCACCGTTGGAGCTTTTGTTGGACTGCGTGTAGCGTTTGTCTTTGGTTAGCTGCACTGAGTGGAAAAAAGTTTGTTGCACCTAAATGTTTGGAGCTTACCTTTTGCAGCAAACAACGAACTGACTTTTTAAAAAAAATATATATTTTTTTTGGTACGGATGAAACAAAAGAGAGCGTGTGAACCATTCACTGGGTCCAGCTCCTTTATTTTATTTTTCTTTTTTATGGTACAGACATCAGATTAGTGTGAAATGCTCATTGGCGTCTTGGCGAGTGAAACTTATCACAGGTCTTCATGATGTAAAGACACTGAAATGTCCACAAACTCAACTCCTTCCTGCAGCGTAGATCATGTTGATGTTCAACACACTGCACAACATCCACAGATGTTTGTGTTTTTAATGTTTACCTGTTTGTTGTTTGTGTTTTTTAACTGTTTCGGGTACCTTGTTCAAAACGCTATTGACATTATTGATTGGGGCTCTCTTAAAAAAGGTATTTTATAATCTTATTTTGACTCACCTGCTTAAGTTAAGGTTTAAAATGTATATAAAAAAACATTTCCACCTCACGTTACTATCAACAATATCTCAAAATCGAAGCAAATAAGTATTTTATTCCCTTTTCCTCTCTTTTTATTGTTTTCACTTTCCGATTTGTGTTTATTTGTATGAAAGTTAGGAGCGTGAAAGCCAAAGCATGAATCCTCTCTTCTGTCTTTTCTGAAGGTGTGTCACTTTGTGGTGTCGGTGAACGGACGCAACGTCCTCTCTCAGGACTACCGCAGCGTCAGCAGCCTGATCCTGACGGGGCCCCGGACGATCGTCATGGAGGTGATGGAGGAGGCCTGAGTCTGAGCGGCGCCGTGACCGACTCCCTCGTGGACGAGTCGCGCAGCGGCGACGCGGGGACTCGATGTTCAGTGTTTGGCCTCAACGCCGCAACGTGGACGACTTGAAACGCGGCTCGCTCGCTCTCTTTGTCCCTACAGTGTTTGGACAAGGTGGAAGACTGAGAGTGTGTGTGTGTGTGTGTGTGTGTGTTTAAGGAGGTATGCAAGTCAAGTAAACGATTCAACCTGGGGATGAAACGCGCAGGTTGAGCTTGATTTTATTTTCTTTTTGTTGGGGTCGGGGGGGGTTTAGAGGCGCAGACATAAGAGCCTCCACTTCTACAGATGGTGATCCAACTGCTCCAATGTGCTCTGTCGTAATTAAGAGGCCTCAGACTTCATGTGGAAGACTCGCGTTTCCTGTTTCTGTTCGAGTTTAAACCCAGAACCGTCTCATGAATCTGTTGCTGACCGTGTCGGGTGTGTTTATTAGAACCTGGAGATGTAACACAAAGCAGGAATATTTCATGCTGACAGTCGGTGACCTCTCCCCCAGTTAGTTTCTAACTGTGGACTTCAGCTCCTGCTGGCGCAACGCTGCCCCCTGCTGGCAGACGCATGGAGACGCAGACTGACTATTATACTGCAGTCCATAAATCACACGTCGGGTTTCAGGGTGTTTTTATTTCCTGTGTTTAAATGGAAAAAATACAAATTTCTACCCTCGTTATGGGAAAGGCATTTACAAATCGATGCCCGGGTGGATGTACATGTAGCTACTAGGAATTAGTTGTACGTAATCATAAAGGAACTGATAAAATGTGACATTAACCGGCACAATGTATATAGAAAAGTTATGAAAGACTTAAAGTGTTTTACCAGATGAAGTCTCAAACTACAGCAATGAGAACATCTTGCAGTCTTTATGAATAGTTTTTAAACCCTAAATTACACCTTATCTCTATTAGGAGTTCCTTTTTTTTTTTTTTTAGTTTTTTAAGCTCAGACGCGCAAACAAGAAACTTCCACATTGACATAAGATGTCATTATTTGTAAAGACGTTTGTTGAAAATAAGAATTTGGAGCAAATCTTCTCAACTTTTAAATATCAGGAAGGATTTGAGTTACTGCATTTAATGCCAAAAAAACAAAAGTGTGTTTTAGTACCGATGGAAATGCAAAATAAATTCTACAATTGGAGTCATTTGCTGCCAACCAGATTTAATTTGGAAACTTAAGATTTTCTCGTCGTGAAGAATAGATTCAGTTGAAAATGTATATATTATATATTCTTTTATGGTTGAATAATTAAAGGATAGGTTTACTTTACGAGCACTTGACCTATTCAACATTTATTTTTTTATTGAAAGAAAGCAGGTGACACAGGCTTGCTTTTTTAAAACACTTTAATTTGAATATATATATACATATCTACACTATACAGGCGAACAGACTCTAGTAATATCTTGTCAATATACTGGAATGGCGGCAACAAAACACCTTTAACCTTTTAAAAGTTAGCTGGACTAAAGACTCAACGCTAATATAAATAGATTCATAGCCTCCAACATATCATCAGAATTAACTGTAAACTGTGCCACCATGTGCTCCTACATGCTAGCATGAGAAGATCACATTTACAACGATATAACAGGAAAGTAGAGCATGGATTAGTGTCTTTATTCTCTGTTTAACTCCTGAGCGATCACTTGTTTCTACGTCTTATAGGCTCCGCCCCTAAAATCTCTCATTAATGGGTTCATCCTGGCCGGAAAGGGGTCAGAGTTGTGTCCTATACTTCTGCCGAGAGGAAGCTACTCTCCACACAGAAGTCACGTTGAACCTCCAGTCGTTCACGTATCCGGTCTTAAGTTGTGACGATAATTTCAAAATCCTCCATCCCTCCCATCACGGGAGGGAGCGAGCCGCTGAAGCGCTTCGTTCTAAACGGAGGCGTGATGGCGAGGAAAGGCAACATGACAGCGAGTGTACATCAACCACCGGGGCGGTTTGGTGACGTGAGAGAGTCTAAGAGTCCACCCTCCACGATGGTCAATGGATTCTCTCACCGACTGTAGCCCAAATTCAGGAGAGGAGTCAGGAAAAGAGTCTCAGGCGGTGCTTCTGGTTCCCCTCTGTGGTGCAGCTGCTGGCGGCTCCCATTGCACAGAGGTGCACAGCTGGATGGATTGTTCCTCCGCCCGGAAAAGTCATAAACCTGTACGTGGTACACACCGCAACATGGTACAGTTTGTGAACTGGTGTGTGTTTGTAACCGTGGAGCATGGACGACATCAGCTTCACCCTTGACCCAGCAGCAGCACCTCTGAGGGGGCGGAGCCTATACGAGATGAAACATTGAGTTGTGCCAACTCAAAATAAGTCACAAAACATAGCTAACAGGTTTGTTTGAGACAAACTAACACTGCCTGGTTCACTAAGTTTAGTCCTCAAGAGAAGTTATTACAATACAAACGCAGTCAACTTCTTCTATTCAACATGAACATTCAGGAAGTCTTTATTGCCAAACAGCAGACCTGACGCATAATGGACGTCACAGTGGACGTCCTGCAGGTCTCTGCAGTCATTCAGGCTCCTGGTTTGTTGTTCCTCGTTGTGCTTTGATGTCGTACGCGGTGAAACGCATAATTCCTGTAAAAATGTGCTTTTTGTAGATTTGGCTTCTGATCCAAAGCGCTTCTTCAGTCTACATGGACTCGTAGCAGCAAGTCATTTCACAGGTAAAGTCGATTTCAACGTGATTTCTGCGACGCTCCATCTTCAGGACGATGATGGAAGAACAAAACCTCAACTGTTAAAATGACTCTTCTACGGTTACAGTAGAACATTGTTCAGACGTTGATGTTCATGACATTTTGTGTTCGTTGCTGATCTCAAAGCAGCTGCCATACAACATGCTGTTTTAACATTGTTCATGTGAAGGTCGTGAATGTTCTTAGTTTGTGTTTGCAGAAGATATTATAGAGACGCTGATTGTGTTAAGTTTATTTCTTTAATAAGATCTCTCCAGCAGGTCGCATGACAGCGTCTCTTGTTCTGCAGACATTAGTGGATCTACTTCAGGGTTTTCATTAGTCTACTGTGGAGGTGTCATTAGTCTTTAAAGCCGACATCGACACAATGGTGAAGTTTTGGGTCAACGGGGAGGCAGAACGGTTGTGATTCAACCTTTCTGAAAAAAGATGGAAATGTTTTTAGTTTGTCTGAGGGCAGTTTGGAACGCTTGACTTATCGTAAGTTGAGTTTTAACATGTGAAAATACTCAGAAGTGTCAAACGCGTCCTTTAACGTGTAATAAAACATCCGACAGGGCGCTTTGTGGTCATTCGTTGGCTGAAACGGGTTCGCTGACTGTTCGACAATAAGCCTGAAAGCTTTTGCCTTAAGACCTCATTCTGCTGCTAATCCCACTCGGTGGTCATCTTCTGTTCCCAGATCTGTTCATCTCTGACCTTGTGTATTAAAAGTGTCCATGTAACAGGCCATCGCGCCGCACTTCTGTTGACAATCAGTATTCGATGGACGCCACCTTCAAAAAGCACAGTTTCAAAAGCAAAGGTCCGACAGAATGTATTTCCTCCATTGTGCTGTTGATGTTTCATACTTCAGCTTTGATGGTTCACTCTCTTAATTCAAGGGATTATTTTGGCTTTGTGTTCACCTCATGAGGCCGGAGAGAGGACGCCGACATGTTCAGGGTTTCTTTTCTCCGCCATCAGAGACTAAACGTTGGCTTTGAGGACATTATAAGCTCACACAGTACCACAGTCTGTTTTTGACAAAGCAGCTTAAAGCTAATTCTGATGTTCTGATGTATTAAACAGTTGATTAAGTGTTTAATAAACAAACTGATTCTACACTGTCTACGGTTTCATCTTTGGCTCTGTTGGAACTCTGTACTTATTTAATATGAGTTTAGGGCAACCTTTTTTTTCACGTAATATTTATTAAATTTGAAATGGATGCATGTTTTTGAAAAATCTCACATATCAACACTTCATGTACCCCAGATTGAGAGCCACTGATTTAGTCTCATGTTGGATTTTAGGTCTGATATAGTTCTAGTTTAGTCCCATGAGGCTGTTGACCGCATGTCTAAAATGTTTTTTGTTCATTATTTTATTGTATAGTAGAAATAAAGTAAACCTGACGGACCTGTAACATAAAGCGCCGTCATATCTTGAGGCAGTTATTCCCAAATCTGCAAGGTCAGCAAATTCAAGCCATAAAAGACAGGGTCTATTCAAATCTGGGTCTATTCAAATCCTTCAAAACAAATCTGGAAAAGGAAACCTGGGTAAATCATGAACATCCTCCAATTTAAGAGGCTACAAGCAAAATGTGGACAACCACCGTCTTAATGAAGATGTGAGATGATAAATGTCTAAGATATCAAACATAACTGTTTCATGTTACTGATCACAAGATGAACACTTTGCTGCTCTGTTAATCTCCTGCGTGGTTTCCTCCTAGATTATTAAAAGTGGCAGGACAACCCCTTCTCTTTTTCTAACATGTACTACCTGACAGCTGCCAGCAGGAGGTGCTGCAGTACTGTAGCACAAGATCTGCACTAAATGCACTTTTCTTTTCCTGACTCCCACATCTCATAGTTGTGTCTTCTGTGGACATTTGTATATATTTCAGCAAGCGATCGTAGATAGTTGCCCAGTTGTTCTGCGTGTGAATTCGATCCACAGGAATAAAACTCCTCTGCTCTCCAGCAGCAGACGTTCATCTGACGTTGTTATTGTTAATGTCTGCTCTCAGTCCTTCATCCAGTCTGTCTTTACCTGCTCTAATCTCATTACTTATTTATTCTGGTTGTATTTCTATTCAAACTGCGTCGCTGCAGCTTTCTCCCAGACTGACATTCTTGATTGCACGCGCATCTAAAATAATGACAACAACCAAGGTGAGTTGCGAGGAAATTGATGGTTACGCGACACAGTTTTGTCATTTTGTGGTTCCCCTTTGCTAACCGTGGCTATAAGCACCCGGTTCTGCTTCTCTCTCTCTCTCTTCCTCCCGCTCGCTTCTCCATCCTTTTCATCCCCTAAAGGAAGACTGACGGATACACTAACTAGAAAGGCCTTATCAGATGAGGCCTTCGCCACCTTTCATCCGCCTATCCATCTGTTCATTGCATTCGTCTGTTGATTAGCTCGGCAACCAACCTTCAGGTCGCCCGCATCCATTCATCTAGTTGTCTCTGTGCGTTTCTGCACAGTAAACAGTGATACACACACACACAGGATATTAGAAACTGTAACACACACACACACAGAGCGACAGCCTGCTGGATGGATGACACTGAAGTGATAAGAAATGTATTTATTTAACAGAATAAGTGCAAAGCGTTACTTACAATCTGTGTTTGTGCGGAGGTTTGCGATTCTAGATTCAGTTATTAAAGTTGTCTGTGTTGGAATAAATGTGTGGCAAAGAGTAATGATGTTTTTGGAGTGGAGGTGTAATATATTTTGTTCTTTTTTGGGGCCTTTGGAGAATAATGTGTTGATGCATAAAGAATCTTAGTCGCACCGCTCGAGTTATTGAGTCCAATTCCAACTGAGAGAAGCCTGGCTGATGAAGGCGCTCACCAAGCAGCATATATTATAAGAGCATATCAAGGTTTGAAAAGCCCAGTTGGTCCAATTAAGGCAACACAAATGCAGACGTTACAAGCCAAGCTCAAATTATTAATGCACATAAAAAAGAAAATCCCTCTCGTGACAGTGACCGGAGCCAAAATAAGAGCGTTAAAGAGAAATATGAGTTGCATTGAAATCAGGCGAGGCTTTCGGTTTCATTCAGATTTGGTTTTCAGAGGACAAGAAAAACACAGTTTCTCACTTGTTTTTTTTATCTTGACACTTTTTTTTTTACATCCGTGTTCATTAACCTGTTTAAATAATTGAATGTTATTCAGCAAACAAACCTTCAGCCCTCTATAGTTCGAAAAAAAGCCCCTCAAAAGATCTACTGGAATGGTTTTTCATTTCCCGTGCTGGAGCTCTTTGTTGTAACCTCTCCAATCTTTTCAAGCACACTATATTCATCTTAATGCTAGGTGATATTGAATATATGGTTTCAGGCTATTTTTTTATATTTCCCATATCCTTTTTTATATTATGTCATACATTACATTATGGCAGAGCAAATAATGTAATACCAGGGAAAGGAAATAAGATTAACTGGAACACAATATTCTTCGGAGTTTAATTAGCTTTTTTTGACACAATAAGCGAGGTTATCAGTGTTATTACTTGAGGGAAATATGGACCTTTTTTTTTTTTTTTGGGGAATATTATCACCGAGGAGGAGCGTAGAAGAGAAAAGACTCGTGTTGCTGAAGCAGAGGAATGTTCCAGTTCTCCGGCTGATGGAGCGCAGGCCTTTGAGGCGTGATTACAGAGTTTCCAAGTGAACTGTCTCTTGTCCTCCACTTCCCTCCCCACAGGCCAGCAGCTCAGGACAAGTCACAGCGAGCAGAACTGTTAGCCACCAGCCAAATGCGTCTTGGCCTGTGGCTGCCAGCTCTGTGAAATTGGCTAGTCACTCTGGGAGGAACCCACTTCTTTTAAACCGGCGTTTCCTTTGCAAAACTTATTTCACCAATGAAATAGATGCGGGCAGGAAATCACAGCTTCATTCGATGCCGTATGAGCCCGATAAGGATGCAGGTGCATACGTGAGAGAAGACTAATTCACAGCGCCGCCAATTATCTGACTTTTCTATTGCTTCATTACGAGATTACATCCATGTACTTACTGTCGTGTGTATTGCGTGTTGGTCACATTGAGAAGATTCATGGCCTGGAGATATAAAAGCAGAACTGATGCCAACAGCTCTGAGCCGTGCTGGGACTGAAGCTGAATGCTAACGTCAGCACGCTAACGGTTTTTAACCTTGTTCACTATCTTAATGTACGACTTAAAAAGCTAACGTTTGCTTATTAGTACACGCACAAAGTACAGTCGAGGAAGTGTCATTAATAGTGCAGATATTGAGTCATAAACCAATTTCTTTGACATATTGCACATTTTGATGGAATTATGACACTACACTGTAAAAAACACACTGTGAAATTGACAGTTATTAACTGGCAGCCATTGACAAGTAACGTACTGTAAAAAAAAAACACAGTTTATAACGACAGATTATTAGTTACTGTCATTTTCTACAGTACTTTTTGGGTGCAATGATTTTTTTTACAGTGCATTCTTGGTTACAGTGATTTTCCCACAGCACTACTAGGTTTTCAAATATATATTTTTTACAGTAAATCTTTGACTATTGTAATATTTGAATGAATACACAGTATTTTACTGGATAACAGTTTACAGTAGGTCACTGCTCACAAACAGTACATTTCACGGGCGTTTTTTTTACAGTGTAGATGATGTACAACGCTATTTCAACCCATCTTGATGTGACAATGAAAGTCTGCACCAAATCACAAGGCAATCTATTCATTTCTATGTATTAATCGTTGTTGAGATATTCTCGTCTGGACCATGCGTTACCATCGCTGGATGAAAACCCCTCCAGGTGGCTCGAGTCGAGTGAATGTGCTCTGCGCGTCACAGATTGCTCACGAGTCCCATAAGTACATGTATTTTACCCAAAATGAAACGCTGCATCGCAGCAGTATGGCATATCATGAATAACTCACATCCATTCCACAACGAGCAGTTGAATAATGTATCATTACCCTAATAAGAGCTGTCCGGTTAGCACCTCTGGGAGCCGCGGGCCGGCTACCAGATGACAAACCGGCTAATAACTGGGACTAGTCGGCCTAATCAGTAGGCTGCGGTCACTTCAGCAGCTGCTGCCCTCATATTAACCTGCAGCGTGTTATTATGTGTGTGTGTGTGTGTGTGTGTGTGTGTGTCCAGCAGAAAACAGGTTGACGGTCACAGCATGAGGGTGTGTGTGTGTGTGTGTGTGTGTGTCAACTCTACTTGAACTTGTCCAGTTCTTTTGCTTGAGTTTATCGGACAAACAAACCGTGTTTATTTGGCTGTAGTTTAAAATGCAGCTCATTGTGTGTGTGTGTGTGTGTGTGTGTGTGTGTGTGTGTGTGTGTGTGTGTGTGTGTGTGTGTGTGTGTGTGTGTGTGTGTGTGTGTGTGTGTGTGAGTGACGCGGTGACAATGACGCTAAGCTCCACGCCTTGGGTTATCTCTGTGGTTTAAAAGTGTGGGGCGAGGGGCTTCAGGTGTGTGTGTGTGTGTGTGTGTGTGTGTGTGTGTGTGTGTGTGTGTGTGTGTGTGTGTGTGCGAAAGCAAAAGGTGTCAGAGGTCTTTACTCAAATGTTTGCAGATAGTGGTCTTTTGTCACTGTGTGTTTGTGTGTTTCTCTTTCGTTCAGTGTGTGTGTGCGTGTGTGTGTGTGTGTGTGTGTGTGTGTGTGTGTGTGTGTGTGTGTGTAACACAATTGTCTGACTCAACAAACAGAATCAAATGAAAAAGTCCAAATCATATTATTGAACGCTGCTGTTGAATTGCAGGAGGTTGCAGTTTTTTTCTTGTCACATCTTTTTGAAGACGCACAACTTTTTTCACGTTAATAACTATTGAGCAACTATTGCTTTTGCTGATTGGTGCCTTGGAACTCATACTTGTCCTTCACCTGGTCCGAGCTTAAACTTGTGTCCGAATAAACACAAATGAAGGGGTTCCTGTTTCCTGGGAGAAATCCTCTGCTCACAGGAAATGATGCTTTGTATGTTTGTCAAAGCCAACAATGGTGGCCTGTTTGTCATAATTACAGGAAGGTGGAGGAAATGCAGGAGGAGGAGGCGGAGCTTGATCATTTTAACGATTACAATATGTTCTTCACCTGCAGGAATAAAGACATCACGAATCAGTTTAAGAGGTGACAGACGAACATGTTGTAACAACAACTCTGCAAAAAAAGAGTTGCATCTTGGGAGGAATAAACACATTTTAAAACAGGTGAGCGCGAAGTTTAGATTTAAAAAACTAAGAAATGGTGTTTTGTGTGCGGAACATTTCCCTAAACCTTCTCAGTGTCAGACCGAGAATAATTTGCTGTCAAGTTTTAAGTTTTCATACTGTCTCGCCACAAAGTCCCCCGGCGCCTTACCATCCAGCTTTTAGAGATCTGTCACATATCACCTGAGTGCACACACACACACACACACACACACACACACACACACACTGAGACAACCCATCTACACTGCACACACTTTTCTAATTCCTGAGCTGTACAATATGTACAATTGTTGGAGGTGGAAACTGAGATTCACTGCTCGGGTGACAGAAATGAGGATGTCTGGGCCTGATATAACTTTCGTATTAAACAATTCTCGTACGAGCGACAGCATAGAAACGGCAGAAAGGAGCAGCGGCCGGCACTCAACAGATATGTTTCTGTTGCGGTCCGATGACTTATGACCATATGGCACCGAGCTAAATGACCTTTGGATCAACTCCACCAGAGCGACTGATGCATTTATTCATCGGAGTCGCGGTCGGGCCGGACGGCGGAGACAGAAGTAGGAATACTGATGAAGAATAGGGAGCGAGCGAAGGAAAATAACGAATAAAAGGGGCAAATGATGACAGGGAGACATCAAGACTAATGGGAGGGAAAGAGAGAGAACGAGGCCCTCACATGGAGGGCAGCGGCGCGCTTCATCCACCGGCAGGTCGTTGGGTCTTTAGGTCTGTTGGCCTGTGCGTCCTTAGAGAGGAGCTGTCAAACAGGAGCCACCTGAGGCCGCCGCCACTCAGAATACTAAGTTACACCAAAAAGAAGCGTCCGATTGGTGTTAAAACGGTCTATTTTAGTGAACTATCTGCACCGAGGGGTCCTTTGGAGCTTTAATTCCACCTAAACGTCTCTACGTACGTGGCCGTGGACTCTGGCAGCTGCTGCTGTCCGCCGTGTGTGGTCCGCTGCATGCAAACGGGCAACAGATGAACGGGAAAGAGTCGACAGACGGACAGGAAGGAAGGGAGGAAGAGGCGGGAGGAAGAAAGAGGAGGAAGGAGGGAGGAGGACAGAAGAGTCCTTATCCACTTGATTACAGTGTTCACGGCATCTGGACAGTTGTTTGGCTAAGGAGTGCATGTCCACGTGTATTAAGAGCGTGTGTGCGTGTGTGTGCGTGCGTCTATGTGTGTGTGTGTGTGTGTGTGTGTGCCTCAGGGACACACCTGGAGTGTAGCTATTCAGCGTTTTAAACTCCGCTCCGCCACTGGCACATTTCAGCAGCCTCTGTTTCCCATGATGACTCCCGCTCGTCCGCCCTCAGGGCGAGTCGCAAAGTAGCTTCACCGCGAGGCAGCTGCTCGTATAAACAGCTCCACAAAGAACACTCGAGTCTTCTCCTCCAGCCCGATGGAGGAGACGGAGCTGGCAGTGACTCCACTGACATCGCCCATAGCCTACATGTGTGATTGACTGATGAACATATTACCCATAAAACCCCTGGTGTCAGCCAACCACAGTCCAAACACTCTAAACACAACAATGGTGGACAGGTGGACTCAACAGAAGTTAATCTGAGCACTTAGAGGTCCACTTTTAAAAAGCTTGAATCAGATTTTCTGCATTTGACTGTAAAAAGTCTTCTCATCAGATGTACTTGTGATCATTCTTTTGACTTATTACATATTTATGGGCATTTTCACAGCGTTATAAAGGAGTTGTTTCTTTTCTAAATCCAACCTTCAGCTGAGTGTGAACCCAGTGTCATGGTGCCTTTAACGCGGGGCTCTCGCAGCGCGAGCAGCACGCATGGCCACGCACCTGCTGCGAGCGCACTGAGCCATTTTTCAACCGGACTCTCTCTCTCTCTCTCTCTCTCTCTCTCTCTCTCTCTCTCTCTCTCTCTCTCTCTCTCTCTCTCTCTCTCTCTCTCTCTCTCTCTCTCTCTCCAAGTCAAACAGCAAACGACCACCATGTGGCTCCTTTAAAAGGCGCTGGGTTCCGGATACGTGCCCACGACACGAGCCCACGACGAGTCCCGTCGTGATCGGCGGAGGCGCACAAAGGGCCCCGAGGGACTGGAGCCGGACGGAAACCTGTAGGTTGACAAGCGGAGGTTGTTTTTTTTTTTTTTTGCGCAGCAGCACTGGGTCTCTCTCCCTCTCTCTCTCTCTCTCTCTCTCTCTCTCTCTCTCTCTCTCTCTCTCTCTCCCTCTTTGAACCGGGGCTGGGACGAGGAGGAATAGCCGGAGGGAGGGATGGCTGAATAACGAGAAGAGAAGAGAAACACCCACTCCGGACTGACCGAATTTGTATCCGGAGAAAAGGAGTGAGAGAAAGAAAGAGAGGAGGAGGAGAGGAGGAGGAGGAGGAGGAGAAGAAAGAGTCAGAAGAAAGAGGAACCCAGCGGTCTGTCGCCTTCAGAAGGATTTCCTTTGGGCATAGAGGGACGCTTTGAATTGATGACTGGAGAAGGTAAAGGCGATTTCATTCATTGCGCACGTGCGTGTGTCGCTCTCAGGTGCGCGGCGCGGGCGCGTTTTGAACGCAACAGTCTCGATCTGAATACATCCGATAGTTTGACCCACGTCTGAGCTGAGAAACTTCACGTAAAACCATCCGGCAGCACTTGCGAAGCGTCTCTGCAGACGAGCCCGGGAGACACACGGTCAGTGAATGAAAGTTGCGCAGACTCACAGGTGGACGGGTTTGCATTATTTGGCTAAAGACAGTTTTCCAAGAATATAACAAGCGCGTGCGGAGAGTCCTCCACTGTCTTGTGCGTGTGATTTAATGTGATTGAGTGTGTCTGCAAACTGTAGTCCGCAAATAGCTTTTAAAGGCACACAGATTGAGCATTTGTACAGACTGCTTAATTTGAATGAGGACTACGCCTTCGGCCTGGTTTCCAGCAACCAATTAACCAAGTTGCTAAGTTGCTTTTTGGAATGAAGAGAAAATGAAGAGAAAATACACTTCCTGCTTTCATGTGATTCACATCGAGCTGCAATCTGAGTTCATGTTTCATCACGTGAGTAAAAAGATTTAAAAAAAAGAGCTGCATTTTCAATTGAACCTCACTCTGAGAAAGTCTCATCTCAATTAGACATTCTCTCTCTCTCTCTCTCTCTCTCTCTCTCTCTCTCTCTCTCTCTCTCTCTCTCTCTCTCTCTCTCTCTGTGTGTGTTAGAGACTAAAAGGGAGAATCATTTCTGTGTAATCTTTCTCATTTCCCTCTTCATGTCCCGAGGCTGTATGAAAAAAGAAAGAAAAGACGATCCTATTTTTCCTGGAGTATTTTATGCTGATGATCATCAACATGCATCGTCATGTTTTTGGCCTCTTGACACCGTCTGAATGGAAGGAGGAGCTGGCCGTGCTCTCAGGGTTACCTCCACTTTATTCAATGCAGGAACAACTTTTGTCGCTCGCGCTGTTTTTATTCACATCCCTGTCAGAGTGTGTGTGTGTTTCCCAAGCAGAGAAATAATAAACCTGTCTGTGTCCATCCCTCCCGGTGTGTGATAATGAGTGGCAGCTTGAGGAGGTGAAGCAAAGGGTGTGGAGAACAAACGTGAAGGAGGTGAAAAGAGGTTATGAGAGAAGAAGAAGAAGAAGAAGAAGAGAGGCTCTCTTGTATTTGCTCTTGTGGTCGAAAAAACGTCTCATGAAATGTTTCCTCAATGGGCTGTCAATCAAACTGCTCTCTCTCTCTCTGTCATCTACTATTTCTCCATCTTTTTTTTCTTTCTATCAGCTGCTCTTTTGTTCATTTGTCCTCCTCTCCTCCCTCCAACAATGTCCTCCACTGTTTCCCCCCTCAGTGTGGGCGGGAGGCTCAACCGCTGCTCTGCGGTCAGTCTAGACTCTCAAACTGCTGCTCTGTAATTCCATCAAAGTGGACATTAAACAGGAGTTAACTGATCCCAGATCAGCGATTTTTAGGGCCGCAAGGTGGGTTTTCTTGCCCCAGCGGAGCCTCTCTGCTGCTGAATGCCATTCATGGCCACATGAAATCCCCTCTTTTCTTTCCCGTCACTGCACATATACGTCTTGCTTTGTCCCTCGTTGCGTTGCCGGTCTGAACACAACCCTTCTCTCTCTCTCTCTCTCTCTCTCTCTCTCTCTCCTTGTGCAGGTCTGGACTGCTGGCTGTGAGGATGGCGTCAGCGGGGCAGTTGAGGTGGTTCTTGTGGACCCCGCTGGTGTTGCTGGTCCTGGTTTCCCACTTCCCCTCCGTGGCACAGGGTCAAGGTAAAGCACTTCCCCCTCTTGTTCCTCTCTCTCTGCTTCTCACGTCCCACCTCCACCCTCCTCATCCTCTCTTTCCCATCACATCTCACTTCCCCATTGCTTTCAAGTCTTCCCTCCACTTGACACCTTCACCACCCAATCTCTCCCCCCCGTGTCCGTCATCCCCCCCTCAGCCTTCCCTCACCTGACCCCTCTGTGTCTCCTCCTCTCCTTCCCTTCCCCTCCGTCCTCAACACTCATTCCTCGCTCTGCCGTCTCCCTGTTTGACGGGCGGGCTCGGGGTCCAATCACGTTACATCATCGCGCCCCGTGATCCTATCGCCTCCGTATCATCGCGTCGTTTCACCCCGGCAGCACGGCGACGCTTCCAATCCCGCCGCCGCCGCCGCTTCAGAGGGGCTTCAGTAAACGTGTCGTAGCGGTGCGGCTGCAAGCTGTGATGATGCGCTGCTCAATACGTAACGCTCCGCTGTGCTTTGTGATCAATCTTGTACCTCAGCGAGCCGGATTGAATCATACTGGGTCTCATCAAAAAGAAAAAGTGGGCGGTTGGCTGCATGATTTTGGACACGGATGTTCAAAATCTTAGTTCCAGCTGAGCTCGCTGGATGTTAATGTGTCATCGTGTGGCATTAGTGGCATGAGGTGTGTTTAAATGATAACATTTCTGTGTGTGTGTGTCTCGGCTGCTGACACTCCAGCTGCTGCTCTCTGTTAATACAGCGACTATTAGCCTGAGATTAAGCCAAACTCCCCAGTAATCCTTTCTTATCATGTGATCACGACCAGGAGGAGGCGATTTAGTGGAAGATGTCCGACGCTGTTATTTCAACAACAGCGGGATGCTTTGACGGAGAAAATTCAACTTATTCCGACAAATCAGTGGGAGAGATCTTTTCTGAATGGTGTGTGTGTGTGTGTGTGTGTGTACGTGCCCACGTGTGTGTGTGTGTGTGTGCATGCTTGCAATTGCTTGTCAGAGTTCACAGGAGTGTGTGTTTGCAATTGGCAGCCCATGAAGAGCAAAGAGTCAGACCGACTGTCGATTTCTGGATAGACATAATATGAAAATTACCCCAATGGACTTTAAACACTTAGCTGACCCTGCTGCGTGTGTGTGTGTGTGTGTGTGTGTGCGTGTGTGTGTGTGTGTGTGTGTGTGTGTGTGTGTGTAGCTCACATTCCTTCCAGGATGTGGAGTTAAAGGAGCAGGGAAGAAGCAGCGCTACACGTAGACGTCAACGAAATATTTCTCTGAAGTGGTTCAAAATCAATAATAATGAAACAAATCTGTGTGTGTGTGTGTGTGTGTGTGTGTGTGTGTGTGTGTGGCTGCTTTTGTATATTTAACAGTGGAAGTCCTCACTAAACACGATTGCTTTGAAATGAAAGGAGTTTTCTAGTTTCTCCCGTCTTTCCCTCAGTCTTTTCTCTCTCCTCGTCTTCCTCCTGCGTTCTCTCCCTCCATCCTTCCCGCTCTGCTTCTCAGCAGTTTGTCTTCCCCTCGTCTCTGTTTACTCTCTCTCTCTCTCTCTCCTTTTATTCCAATTTCAAAGTTTTCACCGCCGGCAGACAGAACCCGAGACGCGAGGCAAGAAGTGCGGCGGCGTAAGCCGCGTTGGGGTTTGATCCCGGTGAATGGAGAGCGTGGACGACGTCCCAGACGCTACGGGAGCGAGCGCTGCTCCATCCCTTCATTAGGGAGCGTATGATGGCCGTTCGTTTGATGCCCGGTCTGTCCCTGTAAGCTGCAACATCTGGTCAGAGGGGATGTGAGCTGGAGGATTAGTGTGTGCTTCGCCCCGCGGAGGATGTTTGTATACACAACACAAATGCCTGCGCATCGCCAGGAACTCCCACGACCGGAGAGCAAGGGCCGGTTCAGGAAGAGCTTTTCCCTGCAAGACACGACTAATGCGTCACGTGATCCAGCTTTAACAAGCTGTACTTGAGATGATTTAAGTACAGGAATCATTTAGTTGGTGCATAATTCAATTCTTATCAACGAAATTGCAAATTTGACTGTTGCACGTCGTCGTTGCGCAATCGCCAAACTTTTTTTTTTGTGCTCAATATTTCAGGTACACCGAGAACAACCCAAGTTACTTTACTGAAATACAAATAGTCTGAAGCTGTAACGCAGCAAAATATGTTCATAGAGTACAAACTTTGTCAAATATGTTAAGAAATACTTTGTATTGTAATAATTTGCACATAAAAAGCCCATCATGTGATGTGTAACTTCCTTGAAGTCATCCCATTTCGTATTTCTTTCAATCCCTCTCTTTATCCCTCTCAATTCATCATTATTAGTTTTGCAAGTTAACATTTTTCACTAGAGAGAAAGACGAATAATCAAAGTTATTATAATTTACCTCACATTGAATATCTTCATAAATGTCAGAGCATTTCATTGAACACATGTCAAACACATTTAACTTTAAACTCAACCTGTTAACCTCGTGGTGGCATCAGAGGAAAAGTCAGAAGATCCTCCTCAAAAAAAGATTCATCCTCAGGGGATGATGAAGACGATGAGTCAACAATTCAGATATTTCACTTTGACCTGCAATATTAAAGTCAGAGGATAAACAAATCAACTGTGTGGAAAACATCATAAACACTCAATCAAGGGTTTTTGAGATATTTCATTCTGGAGCAGACGTTGACAACCACCTGTGCTAGAACAAAGTATTATATTTGCTCATATAAATGAGTTGTTTTGTATATAAATACATTTTTAGACATGATTTGGACACAATCTACATTCTGCTTGTGAAGCTTCAGTTAAACCTCCCCGTGGGAACTGCTCTCATACTGTTGCACAAAAAACACATAGTTTTGTTCCCAGACTGTCGCTGTGGCCTTGAAACGTCTTGAAAAGGCAAAAGTAAAGCGCGCTCACTCCTCAGAGAGTGACCTGGCACATTGTGTTGAGGTTTCCGACGCAGCGGTGACAAAAGCGGAGCGATGAAAGGCGCCTGATGTCGTGAGTTCGCGTCTGAACTTTGACCTTTTGTTTGTCTTCGTCGTTCCTCGCCGTTAATCAAGCATTCATTGAAAAACGAGTTCTGTCCCCTTGATTAATCAGGTAGTCGTCGTCGCCGCCGCGATGCCGAACGTGTGTGGGTTGTGTTGTGAGTTTGAGTGCGCTTGTTGTGTGCATAGTTAATTATTGTAATTGATTTTGTTGATTGGCTGACCGCCCGGGTCAATACGGGGCTTCAGAACACATCACAACAGATTGTGAGCTCGACAACACGTTTATGGAGTTAATGCCATTGTGTGTGTGTGTGTGTGTGTGTGTAGATACGTGCGTGTGTTTTTGGATGGCAGCCTGTTGAATCGGTATGAGTGAAAAGTGTTGGCCAATAATTTCAGTTATAATGAACAGGGAGAGAAGCCAACGATGAGGGATCATTTATTCATAAACAAACGAGGGGTTGGGATGAAACAACCTGTTTTGAATATTTTTAAATGCTAAATTTCATTGCTGGCATGTCGAAATCATCCGCCGCTTTGGACTAAATGGAGCACTGAGTCGCAGGAAATGTGATGTGCAAGGAGGCTCTGCTGTTGTTTTTAATTGTAAATTAACTGAAATTAATGAACACCAGCTAATGGGGATTTATTTGGAAGACACAAATCTTTTTTCGAGGACCGAAATTACAACGCAATGTATATTAATATCACTCTGGATATCCCAGTTCACTCTACATCCGACATGCATGCATATGCCACATTTCACAGCTTGGTTACCACGGTGGAGCGAGGAAGGTGAAGTATTTGCAGTCTGAAAAGCATGAAATAGGATACGAGCATTTTGATACGTAGACGTGCCTCCAAAACTCACAGAGTGGAGTAGCGCGCGAAGCCCGGAGGGGGTTCTGGATGAGTGGATATTGTTGTAGTACAAGGTTGTGAGTCGGCTACTTGAGACCTGCTTTGTTGAAATAACTGAGGGAAAACTGCCATAGTGGGAAGAAAATTACACATTTATGATTGAACCTTGCTGCTGCAGCATGAAGCAGAGTTTACATGACAGGATGACACCGTGTCTTCCGAAAATATGGAAGCCCATTCACGGCACGGAAAAAAAAACAAGTCGAAAGAAAAAGCAGCGCATGCATCTTACTATCTCATAATTTTTTTGTTTTTTTGTTTTTGGTCATATTTTTTTTAATAGAATTTGTTTTTGGTCATACTTTTTTTTTGTCTATTTTTTTTTTGGTCATATATATTTTTTCGGTCATACCTTTTTTTTGGTCATATATATATATATATATATATATATATATATATATATATATATATATATATATATATATATATATATATATATATATTTTGGTCACACTTTTTTTTTGGTCATAATTATTTGTTGTCATAATATTTTTTTTTGGGTTATACTTTTTTTCTCTCATAATTATGACTTCTTTTCTTGCGGCGGAAATGAGCTTCTATACGTATATTAGCTCAAATTCAAAGAATAATACAGGTGTCGTTCATTTCTACCGGTTATGACAGATTGCATTTTCACAATTTATTTCTGAAACGGCAACACGGCGACGTGGGCAAGAAACTAACCGTGTTATTGGCCACCTGGGGGCAATGGAGACAAACAGTTATCAAGTTCAAATTGATGAAACGTCTGCGGTGTGGCGAGCAGTTGTGTGTTTACAGGTCCGGCAATTTACGGAGCGACGTCACCTCTTGAATATTTCAATATTCACTCTGATTTTGGTCTCCACCGACTCCTGAGGGAAGCATATCTCGCTCCTCTGTGCTCGCTGAGCGTCATTGGAGTCAGCTCGTTGGTGCCGGGTCGCCGGTCCAGTGGACTGTTTTCAAGCGTTTTTACAACCGCCTGCTGGAAACGTTAATGAGAGCTGCGAGAGTGAACCACGGCAGAAGCACTGCAGGTTATTGAGCACTAAAACTTAGAGTATGTGTGAACACAAGGTCACATTTGAACCAGGAAGTCGTCTGTAAACTATACGTTTACGGTCCGTTTGGTTAAATGTGTATGATTGACCCGCAGCTTTTATTTCTCGCTCCGAAAGATTTTATTGAAACAATGTTGTCACTCAACACCAGAGTCTAGAGTGTAAATATTGTATTTTATGTTCTTCACGACCAAAACTACAAAGAAATCTGACCATGGGTGTAATTAACGACCCTTTAAATGATCCTGTGAGGACTAAATGCAACACATGATCCACGTCTGTACATGTGGACGTGAACACAGGAGCGACCTGGTCTTGGAAATGGTCCGTGTTAGAACGGCAGGCTCTTAAATCCAGTATTTAATTCTTGTTTAATGTCAGGCGTCTCCTTCAGCGTTAAGCTAGTTGGGTATTTTATGGTGATGTATTTTTTTGTACTTTTGGTTGGCAGGCATGCAAAGTTTTATGGCTTCCTTCACCAGACTGCACATGGAGACAGATCATCAACAGACTCTTAATACTCAGCCAGTCCTTATTAGAGAGCAGCCTTTACACACACACAGACACACACACTCACACACTCGTCCGCACAATGCAGTAGAGAGATAAGAGTTCTGGAAGGGAAGCATCACTTACACAGGTAAAACGATGAATGAGAGAATAAAAGGCGATAAGCCACTAAAGGACAGAAGTGGGAAGAAGTGGAGCAGAGGAGGAGGAGATAGGATACAAGAGAGGAAGAGAAGACAAGGAAGGAGGAGTTGAAACCCAAGGATGAGAAGAAGATATGTCCTAAAAGAGCGGAGTGTTTCATGAGAGCAGCAGAGGCGATATAAAGAGTGAAGCGGTGGAAAGAGAGAGTGGATTTGGGTTAAGTGCTATCTCGATGAGCAGAGCAGTTCTCCTCCCGACGAGACGGCGGCCTCGTCACACAACGCGTGCTGGATAAACACACACTCACACACACTTCCCTTATCTCTCTCATGTACAATACAGTTGGCTGTTCTGCGGTGACAGTGCAAGCCTGCAGTCGTCATCCATAAATCCTGCATATTAGTGACGCCACCGCCGCCTGAACACTCGCCGTGGAGTCGGTGCCGCGCTAATCTCCGGCGAGGGAAACGGGGAATTAATTTGAATGAGATGCGTTAGAGAGGAAGGAGATGGATGTGCAGAAGAGATGATGAAGATGAGAAAGAGGACCAATCAAAGTAGAGGAGAAAAGTGGACAAGGAGGAGAAAGTGGATGAGTGGGTGAGACAGACGATGAGATTGAGAGGACAGAGAGGAGGGAGACGGGAACGAGGCGACTGGCAATAAGAGATGGAGAAAAATTGGATCGCACATTAAACAGAACCAAAAAAAAAGAAGAAAAGTCAGAAAAGAGAGATTGTTGAGTAAAGAAAGAGGAAATTGAAAGCAAAGTAAAAGGAAGGAAGACGAAGAGAGAAGCGAAGAGTAGCAGGATGAATAGACGCCAACGTGGATCAGAACAACCAAATCAGACGACGGGAAGAAGAAGCTTACAGAAGAAAATGAAACCGAGACGAGGATCGAGGGGAGGGATGGAGCGAGGAAGAGGAAGAGGAGCAGAGGATTGGACCCCATTTACTCATCTACCAGGAATCCCCTGTAGCTTTCACCACCGCTAATCCCGGGAAGAGCCATCCCTTCTTAAAGACCGGGCGTCAAGCTGTGCGTGTATCACTCGATAATATCACTTTGTTCACGTGCTTCCAGTTTGCAGACTTCTCTAATTCAGAGTCGGGGGGATTATTAGACGCGCGCGCTTCAAATTAGACCCCTTTTGAATGTAGGTTAAGCTGCGCAAGGTGAGAACATGTTAAATATAGGGGTTTGAAGGGATTTCTAAAAAAAAAAAAAAAAAAAAAAAAAAAATGTTGGCGCTTGGGGTTGAATTCTTTCATTGGCGCTTCGGTGACTCAGACTATTTACTGGAGCAAAATTGTGTTGCTAAGCAGTCGTCGCTAAAGCTCTGCCAAACGCCTGGATTTGCCTTTACTACCTGGCAGGAAGCTTATGCAAGGAGCTTTAGGGGGCTCGCTGATTCCAGCTGTGTAACTCTTCTCAGTAAAGAGCTCTGGTTTGTGTGATCTACTGTGTGTTTGAGCTCGGCGCTGTAAGTTCAGGCTGCAGACTTCACCTCATTCAGCCGGGGGTCGGCTACAGTATTTAGGCCGAGTATCTTATTGTGAGAGGACGGCTCGTCTCGGGCAATCTCAGACAGGAGAGTGTGTGATATGTTGAGTTCTTGGAGGATGTTTATGGCTCGACTGCGAAGGGTAATTCATATCAGAGACCCTCATGTTCTGTCAGCATCCGCACCCATTGGAGCCATTATGTCCATATTCATTAATCATAGTTGCTGTCACTGACTAGAAACTCAGAGAGCTTGACATGCATTCACGGAATAAAGAGGGTCGTAGTTGGCTCATTCACTTCTTACATCCCCTTTTTATTATGATTCAGTGGGTGTGTGTATGTGTGTGTGTGTGTTCATTGACATGCAAAGCAAAGACTAAGGTATTCAAGGCAATTTCCACCCGGTTATTAGTACCCTGCCTGCCAACTCAATTCACCTACAATCAAGCACACACTAAATGATACCAGAGTAATCATCTAGCAGCTCTATCGCAGGCTTAAATTATTCATAGATCCGTATTGTGGGGTGTAATTATACCGTTTCATTCCATGCATTCGGAGTATTTGATAGGTTTCGCAATTTGATTACTTCAGCAAAGTATTGTGAGCAAAATGTGAAACTGTGAACTTGAGCGGGTGTCGAGGCCGTGGCCGGGTTAAGGCCCCCTCTCTCTCCATCAAGAAGTCAAAAGAAAAAGAAGTGTGACAGAAAATCAAACGGCGTTATAGGATCTGTTGTTCTGTTGTTTTTAAATCTTTCATTGAAAACTGGGCTAAATTAAACATGTTTTCAAGGCAAGTCCATGCTGACATTAAACTTTCCTCTTTATCTTGATAATTGACTTCAGTGGAGAAAAGTTAGAACATCTATACATTTCAATTCTATAGATTATTAACAAACATATAGCATATCTATTATAGTAAAAGTAAACTAAATAAGTTTATTATAGTTGTATATAGTTGACTCAAGTTCCTTCTACTACTACTAATGGTTATCATCATTATCACAGTGGGGTGCACACACGAGACACATAATAAATAAAATATCAAGTAATGTAAATAAACAGTTCAAACAGTAAAGAGGAATACAATAGCAGCATTAGATATACAGACGGAATAAAAAGTGTATAAAAAAGTGTTTACATTGCACCAGTTGAACGTAATTAAAGCGTCCAAAGTGTTTGAAGCGTTATTAAGTGTTTCGTAGTCGTGAGTCCAGCTTGTTGTGCAGCCTGACGGCAGCGGGCAGGAAGGACTTTTGCTGCCGCTCCTTCAGACACCTGGACGAGTCAGCCGGTGTCTGAAGGAGCTGAGCAGCGCGGCCAGAGTCCCGCATGGGGGCGGGAGGTGTTGTTCATCAGGGATGAGAGCTCTGCCATCGTCCTGCTGGCCTACACCACCTCCACAGCATCCAGGGAGGACGCCCAGCACGCTGCTGGCCTTCCTTGCTTCCTTCCTTAAACCTTTAAAATGTGGAAATTAACAGCTTGAGTCCAGCATGTCTAACTTTCCTTCTTACAAAACAACAACAATGCAATTTGGAAAATGCGGTGCCGCCTCTGATTTCTGGCCCGGTTGGGATTTTTCCATTGAGAAAGACTGAGGCCTGTGCGTCAGCAGCGAGTGAAAGTCCTGCACGGTGCACCTCAGGTTTGTCAACGTCATACCACCCATTGCTTCTCTGAACGGTTTCTCCGTAATGCCGGATGTAAAGTCTTTACACGTCAGCACTCTTCAGACAATCATCGCATGCCGTTAATCCACAGACCGACAACACATCTTTTGTCGGTTGTTAAATCGCTAACATGGTGTCAGCGGTAAACGTGAGGGGTCCTTCAAAGTTTATGACAGCTTAAAGGGATACTGTGGAATCTCAATTGTAGCTCAATAGTTTTATTCCCGAGATACCTTCAGACTGGATTTATACTCTTAGTCTTCATTCCCATGGATTGCTGCAAAGGAGAACATTTAAAACGTTTTGTTTAGCATTAGTATTGTACTTTACGAAGCTATCTGCTTCTTAAGTGCAATCCTGAACCTACATCCTTGAGTGCTGACAGGTAAAGTGACTTTACATTGGCGGTGTCATCACATTTTATGGATGACAGTGTCTCGTCATTTGTGGACACTTTGTAGGAACAGATTAAAGACGAGTGGAGTTTGTAGTCTTCAATAACACGACACTGTGTCGCTTCTTTTCTTCAGTCAAATTCTCTTATGTGTCTCCACCACATTTATTTTTTAATTCTTACAAACAAGCTGTCTCAGTGTGTTTGTAAGAAGCCACAGACTGCACACACACACACGCACACACACACACACATGCAGAGAATGGCTGCTGTTAGCATTATTTTTACCACAAGGCCGCTGCAGATCTGTTATTATTGACAGAGGCTGGAAAGTAAAGCGAGCTGCTCAGGATGCTGCCGTGTGAACCGACCACTCGATAGTAGCCATTGGCACAAGCAGAAACTGCTTCTTCTTCTTTTTTTTTATACTTCTTTTCACTTGTTTGTGACAGAAAGCCTGGCTTGTCCTTGGAAAATATCTTACGAAGAGAATTTGACTGGAGTGTCTTCTAAATCTGTGGCTTTTAAAACCTCTTTCATGCTGTTTTGAGCTGTCTGCCATGCCGAGCTGCTTCTTTATGTGTCGCTCTCATGGATACAGGAACTTCAAAATGGAAAATTCACTCAGCCCTCACCCTGTCCTTCCTCAGTCAATTTGATTTGTGTCTCTTTATGACGCTTTTGGTCTCTTCTGGTTGTTTCTGGGTTCAAACCTCTAACTTGTTGTCATGTTAACACTTGTTGACTGGTGGCCGGGATCGTGTTGATCATCATTTTTATTCATCAACACATTGTTTTTATTTCCAAACATCATCATCATCATCATCCCTTAGCTTTATTGAAGCCAATATAATTGTGGTTAATTGTTTTTCAGTTCCAGTCCCGAGGAGGCTGCGATTCAAAGTGCTGAGCCCGAGCAAACTCCTCGTTTCATGGAAGGAGCCCAAAGGAGACTTTGACAGCTATCTATTCCTCTACAACAGTACAGGTAGGATCATTGTGCTGTTTACACACACACACACACACCCACACACACAGACACACACACACGCACGCTTCTATGCCAAAGAAGTAGGACTTAACGTTTAAATTCGAGAGGGAAGGATCCCATTATGACTTGGATTTTCTGTCTGTCGGGAAGGATTATGTAATTTACTTCTTATCAAAGCCCCTTTGAAGGGATCACACTCCTGAGAGATGTGGAGGACTCAAAGTTTGTCCTGCACCTCTGCCAAGTTTGAGACAAAGGAATGTTTTTGCTGCGTAAGTGGAGCCTGTCAGCACTTTTTTTCTTCTTCTTCAAATGGGACAGATAGGATCGACACAGGACAGTAGGACACACACACTGAGTCATGATGGAGTTCAGTCCAGGACTAATCTGACTCACTGGATGTAGATTGTGGGCACAAGACAGGCGACAAACAACGGTAACCATTGTTGTCATTCATTCAGCGGTAAACTGCATTATCACCGAGTTGTCGGCGTGATGGACACCTGATATTCTGCTGTTATCTGCATCGGTACAGACACAGTGCAGGACCTCGTCTCACACACACTGCAGTCAGTTATCAGCCCGTACGACATCACAGCCATACATCCTCTTCACATTATACCTTACACCTTTGTTGGTATTAATGCTGTGCTGAATGGAGATAATCCTATCACAGCCGCTGTAAAAATGAATAAGTAGGACTGAATAAGCACTCCGTATCGTAAAAAAAAAAAAAACCCTCTCTCTCGCAAACAACCCTTTGCGAGAAACGCCTCGTCTGACAATTCCTTGCTGCCTCCGACAGCCGAAAAGAGAACAAAAACTGAAATTTATGGCCACTTCCTCTCAGGGAGGAGTGCAGCAGTAGCTCACTGGCATTCAGCAAATGCAAAAAAACAAAAAACCTTTCAGTGTCCTCGCACTATGTGGCTAATAAAGCCTTCTTTGGTAATAAGGAGGATGAGGACACAGATATCCTGATATCGGTGTTAGATGAGGTAAACAACACCCGCAGTAAAGCTTCTCAACAATGGCTGAAGTCCTTTTGTTGAGAATAAAACACCCTTTTAGATCACAAAAGCAGCAGTCAGAGTGAAAGCTACTCAACATAATGTCTACTTTCTCCTCAACTAAATTGCAACTGGATAAGATTTCAGGTTATGGTCGAAGGAGATGACTTATTTTT
Source organism: Clinocottus analis (assembly GCF_023055335.1). Classification (NCBI taxonomy): domain Eukaryota; kingdom Metazoa; phylum Chordata; class Actinopteri; order Perciformes; family Cottidae; genus Clinocottus; species Clinocottus analis. Next base: position 2,712,229 of record NW_027176251.1, on the reverse strand, counting down.
GCCAAGAAAGATGGTAGTTTTTCTTTCAAAATGCTTATATTCTTAAAAACATTTTCCCCTTGTCAACCCTCCTGCTTCCTCTCTCTATCCAGTAGCTTTATTTTTATTCTCTATTCTATGACAGTGCATGAAGTGAACTAAAATAAGCACTTATTGGAAGTCTGTTCAATAGCCTGCCAAAAATTGTGAAATTCAAATAGTGTGGGTTGTGTCTGTGTGTACTTGCACATTTGTGTATTTATCAGTGCCAGATGTCAATATTTACTCGCTCAAATCTCAGCAGAGATTACGCCAAAGCCAGTTTCCAAAGTTTCAGTTTTTACTGTATACAACTGCAACTTATTGTCACACTGCAAGAGGAATGACTAAATGCTGGCCTCCCTGTAAGCTAGTGCTAAATGCTAGCCTCCCAGTAATGCCGAATGCTAGCCTCCCTGTAAAGTAATGCCGAATGCTAGCCTCCCAGTAAACTGATGCTAAATGCTAGCCTCCCAGTAATGCCGAATGCTAGCCTCCCAGTAAACTGATGCTAAATGCTAGCCTCCCTGTAAAGTGAGGCTAAATGCTAGCCTTTCTGTAAAGTGATGCTAAATGCTAGCTTCCCTGTAAACTGATACTAAATGCTAGCCTCCCTGTAAAGTGATGCTAAATGCTAGCTTCCCTGTAAACTGATACTGAATGCTAGCCTCCTTGTAAAGTGATACTAAATGCTAGCCTTCCTGTAAAGTGAGGCTAAATGCTAGCCTTCCTGTAAAGTGAGGCTAAATGCTAGCCTCTCTGTAAACTGATGTTGAATGCTAGCCTCCCTGTAAACTGATGCTAAATGCTAGCCTTTTGCTGTTGTCTTAAATGCATGTTTTTTGGCCACTGCAAAGTGAAACAACATGTCTAGTTGGGCTTTCTGATTATTGTAACAGGCCTGTTTTGCATTTGTGATGCAAAACTCATGTTAAGCAGAACGTCATGAAAACCCAGCCAGCTTTTTTTTTTTAAAATAAAAAATATTCTGGTTTAAAATGAATGTGACAACAGTTTTAAAAATAAGTCAAGCATCACTTTGTTTGTCCAAATCTGGAGTGATAATGACTTTATTGGGTTTTTCACTATTGCGTCATCCCCATAAACTGCAGGCTGTTTTTGATATCACGGTAACAAATCTGATCAGTATTTATGTTGTTTGAAGTCTTTGGAGAGCAACATTCTAACACTAATTTAAAGGGATAAATCAATAGTTTGGTGAAATATGTGTGTTTATTTTATTGTCAGGAGTTGAACAGATTATTCCCTCTCACGTCTGTGCACGATGGAGCCAAGACCTGGAGTTGATAAAAGAGGAAGCTATAGCCTCAGTCTGTCCAAAGTTCACCTCTGGAGACATGTTTTATCACATTAGCTCAACTTTCACACAGACATAAATATAAAAATGGAGTTTATTGCTCAAACAACTTCTGGACCTGGTGCAGTCATTTCGCTGAATTTTGCAATTAACACAAATATGAGATGCTAAGCTAAGCATTTTTACATTTCTCTATATGACCAAACATGTTTTTAAGGTAACATTTAGCTCATAGACACGTGATTGGTATCAATTTTCTATTTCTAATACTGTTCTAACTCTTGGAAAGAAAGGGAATTGGCGTATTCTCAAACGTTTGAGTTTTAACAGCTCACACGTCACAGAAATGAGAGGAGCTTTACTCAGTGTAGAAAATAATTAGGATGTTTTTTTTCTTATCAAAACGAATAAGCAGGGGATTGCTGGTTGATCCCGAGACCTTTTTTCCATGGCAGACATTTTGGCTTGTCAATGTAGGATAAACACAAGTGAAACTAATTAATGATAGTTCAGTTCCATCAAGAGTATCAGTCAGCGATGACAGTGAGCGAGAATTAGCACTCACCTAAAGAGAAGGAAGTCCTTTTTTAATGTCATCAATTGCACCTGTGCTTTTTCTAGTATGACAAGCCAACCAACATGTTCACTGTGAAAACAATTAAAAAAAATGAATTCCAGCCTTTGGATAACAGCCATCTACTCCCAGTTGTCATATGTGAGCCAGTGAATGCCTGCCTCTTACTTTCAGCCCAGATATTTGGTAGATTGACAGTTAGTTGTGTGTCCCCGCTCAGACTACGGCTCTGGTTTGTGGTGTGACCACTGATCCGTGCAGCTACCTCACCTGACCCGCCGTCCCCTTCAGTGAGATTTATCTCTCTTCCCCTAAAGGCGTCATTAATCATCACTCTGCAGGCACGAGGGACAGGAGAGCTGAGGAAGCACACACTCCTTATTGATGGAGACATTGATTGCGGGGTCAAAATTAAAATGGGGGTGATAATGTGACCTGCTGGCCTGATGGGGATTAGCGGCTAAGGAGAGAACACAAGTACACACTTACTGGTTTCTTTCTGAAGATCCACAACATATATATTCAGGGGCAAACTGTATTTTCCTAACGTCAAAACTACCGCGAACATTTCGTCTCTCTTAGCTCCACAACAAGCCTTGGATATGACAACAACGCCAACATCAAACAGAATAACATTTTAGACCACAAAACATCTTGCTTGTGGAGTTATGTTTTCCATTTTAACATTTGTATGAAGATATACGCTCACAAAGACTCGCATGGCCAAATAAATCCACTACAAGTCGATTCTTCCGACCTTAAACATAGTTTTTTTCCTTCCTTCAGTATAGACGATGTTAATCAGCTCTTTCCCCGAATTAACTTTTAACTTAACCTCGTCTCGGCCCACGAGAATACTAATAATTCTCACCTTTGCCCCCCTCTCTCTCTCTTCCAGGTGGTCAGCAGAGGGAGATCATAATATCCAAATCTGACACTAAGGTGTTGATAACAGATTACAGCGCCTCAAAGGAATACACGGTCAGCGTCATCAGCGTCAGCGGCAGTGAGCAGAGCAGGCCGCTTCAGGGCAGACATAAAGGTGCGTTCATGCGTTTCACTTCTTTGTTTCTTTTCTATCGCTCTACTCTATTCTACTCCGCTCCACTTCGCTCCTCTGTAGTAATCGATATGTGATTATGTGTGTGTGTGTGTGTGTGTGTGTGTGTGGACCCGGATAGAGAAGGCAATCACAAAAATAACAGTCGCTAGTCTGCTAACTTGTGGTTTCATCCTGTTTTATTTGCTGCAGCTGAAAGAGGTGAGAGCGACGGGAAAGACGAGACTGAGCGAGAGCGGCTGACCGAGGCGGTGGCGCCTCCTGACCACGCCAACGAGATCTCTGGAGGTAGGACAGACGCGCACAAACGCCATATGCAAATCCGGTGCTCACTTGAACGTATAAATCAGTAATTTTTCAACTAGTGTGCCGTGAGAGATCGCCAAAATGTCCAATATCATTTAATAATAATTTCCCTTTGTTAAATTGTCTGAGCCTGGAATATAGTGGCTGACGGGGTAATTAAATACTTAAATACTCTTCCATGCTAGTAGGTAGCGCAATAATTACCTACCATATATGCTGTATTCTGCATCAATGTGACATTTTGTAACTTTTTTGGGGTTCTTTGTGTGCCGCGGGATTTATTTGTTGTAAAAAAAAAGGTTGAAAAACACGGGCATAAGTAACATTAACTGTGCAGAGTGGGACTCTGCTTAAAGACTCCTCCAGTCAGTCCCCGTATAGCGCCACGGATCAGAAAGTCACAAATACGAGTCTGCTGTCCAGTCGGCCCCCGCCTGCCAAGTGTTTTGCACAGTTTGTGTGCAACAGAATCCACCGTTTGAAGCGATACCCAGACAGACATCGGCCTGGTGGTCTACTAACCACCAAGTGGGAGTAAAGATGCCAAAACCGTCCACGCTTCAACGGTGATTCACTCGCAGCGGAGCTTTCTGGAAGCTCCTCAACATACACAACGCTGCGTGGAGTGACTGAGACTGATGGGAGGTGATGAGTGACCCACATTGTTAACTTGTCTCCGTGAGGTTGCTGCTCAATCTGAGCCCGTCTGGCTCGTGACTGAAATGTTCGTTCAGTCGGCAGCATTCGTGTTTTCATCTTATTATTATTATTCTTTTCAATCCTCTGCTGGAATGTGCAAAAAAGAAAGGAATTCATTTTCATCTTGAGCGTGTGTGCGCTGTTGATTCCTTTCAACCAGAACCGGGAAGCCATTGGGGGATCGTTTGATATCGCTGGTGTAATTGACGGTGTGCAATACGGGTTTTCTCTGTGTGCTTGTGCGCATTAGAGAAGAGATTAAGCCGTTTATTTTGTTTGCAGATTTCGGCACGCACCATGCTGGTGGCTGAATTCGAGACACTAAACTGCAGCTGAAATGTGAATGGCACTGCTTTTTGCAAGAATTTAAAGTAACTCCCTGTGACAGTTTTTCTATTGCTGTCGAGCTTTAAGTGGACACATGGACAGAATCTCATTACTGGGGCTTATTATTTGGGCTCGTTTGCCTCCGATTGGCTCATTTTCTGTGTCCTGGTTGATCATCCATCAGTGAAAGGAAACTATTCAGGTTTGATTATTGAGTTTGGCGTGAAGAAGTGCAACCTCCAGTGACCTGTGTGCTCGGTGCCTTTTTCATGGCCTTTAACCCTTCTATAGTATTTGCGCGATATCATTTCACTCTTGCTAAATGTGCACTTGTTATTTGCTGAAAGAGCAAGAGAGGGACACACACACACGCACGCACACACACACACACACAAGCGCAAACAAAGAAAGAGCATCGCTGAGCAATAAGCCACGTTATAAAGTTTATTTATAGACACTTTGCATCCGTGAATGTAGAATGAATTGTCTGTCGGGTGGAGATGAAACCACATAGATAGTAAATCAAAGCAAATTTCATATAGACTACCATCTCTGGTAACACTTGCAGTGTCTTCACCTGCATAGCGAAGAGCTGCGGAAAAGTTATTGGATTGTGTAATTATCATAACTATATTCCACAATATAGAAGAGAAGATATAAGATACAATTAAGTTGTGAAGAACCTTACTTCACATCACAAACTCTTCCTTTCTGATAAACACAACATTGTGCACAATGCCGTCTCTTAAAAGAATTGTCATAAGATGAACGACAAAAAAATATGAAACAACATTTTTATGAAGAAACAGAACAGACCTCGTGTTGTTTTACTAGAAATCGGATTGTCGAAAGATTTGTTTTAGACTGATTTTGTGGTTTATCGAGGAAATTCCCATCAGGCCATGCATTCATAAACCAAGCACCAAATTTTGTGGTGATATTTTGAGTTATTTTCTTTTGTCATTTCAATGTGTTGTCAGTTGCATCTTTGTTTTCATTAAATTCCCGGCTGTGCCTCTTGACCAACACATCTGGTTCCAACAATGTGAACATATTATATGTGATATTATTATCTTAAATATATATTATTATGCCCCTATTCACCAAACATAAACTTAAATTACCTTCGAGACCCAGAATGAAAACGCACACTTCCTAAAAAAAAATAATAACTGTAATTTAAACTGTCATCTCTCTCTCTCTCTCTCTCTCTCTCTCTCTCTCTCTCTCTCTCTCTCTCTCTCTCTCTCTCTCAGAGGTCTAGATCTTTGATGTTCTTTGTTTCCTGCCCCCCCCCCCTCCTTCCTGTCAGCAGGTAGATTAAAAACTGTATTTCCTTCGGTCTTCTGTTATCAGACTCGCTCTCCATTCACTGCAGCAGAGGTGACCTTGATTGGTGTACTGCTTCCTACCTGTTGGGGATTATGATAACATCCCGCTGGGCTTCAATAGAATTTCTGAATATACCGTGTGTGTGTGTGTGTGTGTGTGTGTGTGGGTGTGTGTGTGGGTGTGTGTGTCTGTGTATCTGCAGCTTTGTGTACTCTACTGATGATGACAATATCTCACTGTTGAGACCGCTCTTTTATGTTGCACTGTAACATGTGACTACTTCTCTTTCTCTGCCAGGGAGTGTGTGTGTGTGTGTGTGTGTGTGTGTGTGTGTGTGTGTGTGTGTGTGTGTGTGTGTGTGTGTCTTCTTCAGTGATAATACCAATGTCCCACAGGGCTCCAAAGAGATGCTGTTGTCTCCTTCAGTGCGTGTGTGTGTGTGTGTGTGTGTGTGTGTGTGTGTGTGTGTGTGTGTGTGTGTGTGTGTGTGTGTGTGTGTGCGTATTAGCAATGCTATCCCGGTCCATCGGCGCTTTGTTCCCGACTAGTAATCAGCTGGCTTTTATGTCAGGGTGGGTTGTTTACAAAACCTTTCATTAACAGCTGGCTCATAGTCTCATCATCTCCTCTCTGATGGATGTGTGTGTGTGTGTGTGTGTGTGTGTGTGTGTGTTTTGCAGACATCAGACAAGTCAGTTGTCTTTTTGTGTGCACATTACCTTTTCATATGCGTGGATCACACCTCGGGCAAAGAAACTGCAGTGTTTTTTTCTTCCTTTCAAGCTATTTTATGAAGATAATAACAAATGAGTTTAGATAAAGTTTTGAATCTCAACACGGCAAGTCAAGGTAAAAAAAACAAGAATATGCAGCAACTTATGTTGGTTTGAAGGCTTTCTTTGAGTAGAGGGGAGAAGGCCATTAGCTGAAGGAAGTGTTATGACGGCTCCTCCGCTCTTAGTAAAATAACTAGCTTAGCTACGCACTTCTCCTCCTGAAGATACTCCACAAATGACTTCAGCGGACCCTGCAGCGCGTGAGCACAGCCCGCCCTGAACTAAATACTGTCCGTCCGTTCCAGGAATGTTTTTTTTTGATGAAACTAATTCTCTGTCTGCTCTCGGTGTGTCATTGCCTGAGTCTGGCTCTGCGCAACCAGAGAAGGTTTAAAAGGAAAAGTTTACCTCGGTTTGCAGTTTGTCGTCTGTCTGTTTTCGATATTGATGTTCGCCATTTTTATGGGCTCGCGCCGTAAAAGTCGATGATTCGAATCATTGGCCAGGGACTCCCGGGTCCAATCTCAGTTTGGAGAGAGGGGCCGGAGCTGTTTTTTTTTCTAAATCAATGAGTGATCGGAGCGCCGGATTCAGCTGCTCACTGCTGAACGATGTGCAGAGAATTCCTTCTTCTCCTTGAATATCAGTTTCAGAGTTGAAGCGTCTTACTTTTTGTTCTTTTGGCCGAGTCATTGTCTGCAGAGAAAAGCAGCATGAATACTTTGGCATGTTACAGGGATTACAAAGCCTGGATTACTATGCAGGATAGGAATACATATTATAAAAGACCCCTCTTGGACAGTTTTAGTCATCCAGTACTATAAAGCGCAACATCACGCTGTCAAATCCATGCATTTATTATACTTTTATGAATGAGAAGCATCAGAAAGTAACATTACTTTGTAGCATAATTGCCTTATTTATCCATCTTTAACCAACTTACAGTAATGAGTCTGACTATAAACAAGCTGTGTTTCTTTTTTACAAGTTGGTTAGTCATAAATACATACACACACAAACTTTGTGGGTCTGTCATGGCTAACTGTGGTCCTGAAGACACCTCCTGCCCGAGTCGGTCTCGAGTGCTTTGCCAGGTGTTTATATTTCTGTCTGTCTGCGGACAGTTTTATCATCATCATCATCATCATCATCATCACGGTTGCTGCGGGACGCAGTCCCAAAACTTGACAGGTAGGAGTGGAGATCAACATGAAGGCCGAGTTCAAAAGGTGGGTGTGGTCTGTGCACGGGGGTGTAGGAAGAGAGGAAGCGCTTTAATCCCCCGGGCAGATTAGGCATCGCGGCTGGTGTAATCCCAAGATGGGCTCTGGTTTTCTTTGATTCTGAAGACAGGAAGAGAGGTGAGAGAGAGAGAGAGAGAGAGAGAGAGAGGCATACTGGGAGAATCATCAAGTAACAGAGACGGAGGCAGTGAGAACATATCGATGTCCCTTGTGAAATGTGTATGAATGCAACACAATAGTGTATCAACGACCTATATGGGATGTTGGGCCCTATTGTGTTGCTGGAGCTTCAAAGTCTTGGCTGTGGAAATACTGAACTTTGTCAGACATTTGGTTTCATTTCTGCCCTTGATCATTAAACTCACGGATCAGCACAAAAGAAAGGGAGCAAATAAAATACATATTCTATGCCGCTGATACTAATTGTGGATCATTGATGATCCGTATTGGTCGATACGATCCCTTTGTTGTATTATAATAGCTGGTCTTCAAGGCTCCATCCATCCCAAAAAGCCTCCCAACTGCTCTGAAGTCAGTATGAGCTGTAATAAAACCGCTATGACTCCAACATTAGTAGCTGTGCGACTAGAAAAGCATAAATGCAGATGTCCTGATTGCCTATTTTACTGAATGATCATTAGTAAAACTGTATTTTACACTGTGATGGTAACTAAACTGTGTAAACCCCCTGTACATTCACTTTTCCGTTAAAATAATGATCAATATTTATAAATGAAAAAAAAAAAAGCTAACATTTTCGCTCCTTGCCAGCTGGAGTGCCAGTAAAGTTTGTCATACGCTCACTTTCCACTTTTTTCTGTCGGTTCTGCCAACAAAAGAGCCTCTCCGGACTCTTCAATCAACCGGCTGCATTAAGAAATGAAGGTTTAAGAACTTGACATTCATACATCGGTTTCACAGAGCAATGTGTCCAAACATCAACATCTACTCTTTCCACTTCAGACTGTCTGCCGACTGTGTAGTGCGTTTACACGAGGGGTCATTTCATGTCGGTTCGGGAGGTTTCCTTCTCTGTTTGCTTCATTCAGTGGTTCCAGTTTGGTCGAGCGCCTGGAGAAACTTTCAAAAGCGTACATCCTGCGGCAACGCAGCTCCCATTTGTCATCGTAAAGAAAAACATGAAACCTCTGAAAATATTCCACGTATATGATAATTAGGTATAAAATACCATGCTAGCGCCACGGCTTAGAACGCAAAAAAATTAGGACCAAAAAAAAACAAAAAAAACATTAGGACCCCCTCTCCCCCCAAAATAGAATTAGGACTCCAAAAAATAAAATAAAAATGAAGACAAAAAAAAATAAAAAAATTAGGACCCAAAAAAAATAAATACAAAAAAATTAAATGAGGACAATAAAAAAAATAGTTTTTTTTCCGTTGATGAAAATTTAAAAAAACAAACATCTAAGCAATACGTTATTTCATCGCTTTGGTTTTACAATACCTTCATTTAAATATAAATATGTATTTTTCATACAACGAAACAAGTACAAGTCCAATCTTTTTTTTTGTTTTTGGTCCTAATTATTATTTTTTTGGGCAGAAATGGGCTTCCATAACTTAGCGATGGCAACGTTGAAGAGAGAGTCTACTGTAGCTGATAACTAGTTTCTCTAATCAAAGCTTTATGGAGCAAATTCCTGTTTCCCACCGAGACAGTAAGTTGTTACCTGACCTACTTTTAAAGAAGCTGTCTATGCGTTTGAGTTTAAAATTGATTTGTGAAAAATCCCCCCAGATATTTTAAATAAACTATATTGCAACAGGCTTTAACAGTTGCTCTCAGTTTCACCCTTTTAATTTCCTCTTACTTGACGCGCCTTCACTTTAATGAAAGTTACTTAACTACACCAAGTTTGGTATCGATATCAATCCTCTCATTTCATGGTTCATAAAGCAATCGCGGCGCCGGTCCGACAAACAAGTGCAAATCACTGAGCAATAAAAGGTCAAAAGCCTCTTCTTTCCCCCGATGCCACGGTGCCGATTCCAATACAAACCGCCTAATAGGATGTGAGCCTCCGAGTGTTGTCCCTCTCTGACTAACGCTTTAAACCGGCGCTCACGCGGGCAGACACACACCCAAGGGACGGACGTCAGGTTGAACTGGAGGCCAATGAGATTCTGTTGACATTCACCACCGACAGTGAAAGAGACAGAAAGAGTCCTCCAGTATCCATCACATCTGCAGAGGGTAACAAACACACACCTGGAGAGAGCCAAGGTTTCTATAATTATAGCCAACCCTAATTCCTAACTTGATCATTTATTTAAGTGTTGGCACTGCTCTAGATAGGTGTGCGTACGTGTGTGTGTGTGTGTGTGTGTGTGTGTGTGTGTTCATCCTTCCACATTCATCAAGTTGTTCATACCACGTTTTAACGTTCATGCAGTCTGCCTCTCTCCATCTCATTGTGCATGTGTGGCTTTATTTACCGCCCTACGGGTTTCCAGAATGAAGTTATGGACGTCTTCTGTCACTGTGCATTTTTCCCCCGCTATTTAATACAATTTATAGCCTGTATGCAGTCAGCGTGATGCTCGGTGGCTACACAGGATGTCAAAGGTTTGTGGCCAGAAAGACGTGTCAGGGGGCTGACAAATAGCCAGAGAGACGGAGTGAGGAGGCCAAAACCGATACCACAAATGAAAGGAGACAACACAAGTATGTGCAGGCTGCAAAGTAACTGGCGAGTGAGGCTATCAGTTCCTTGTGAACGCCTCTTAGCATTACATCACTTATTTCCATTCGAGAGCAAAAAGAGCCAGATATGTGCGTCATGGCTGAAAAGCATGAAAGGCTCCCAAGAAATTGCAAATTGACGTCGTAAATGTGATCCACAAATGAAATGAAAATGCACAGTTTTAATATGAGCTGATGTGTAGCGTGAAGGGCAAAGTGAGGAGAGTTTTAAGTTAAAGGGGAAAGCGCTTCAAGAGAAATATTCAAATAAACCCGAAAAATGAAAAATGAATCAACAAAGAATTAATTCTTTTCAATGTCCTCGGGAGATTCTCATTTGTCCCGAACACTTTTTCTATCATTGCAAGTTGTACTTTTACATTTTGGGTTGGACGTTTGCCAGCAGCTGAAATACTCCGTGTTGAGCGGAGCTAAAGAAATGTCGTCCTCACACACGTTGGATGAGAGTTCAGAGACTTGGGGAGTAGATCAGCCATCGCTCACGTGGACGCGCGTATGCGTGCGGTCTCTGTGCTCGCCTGACTGCTGTCCTTGTCCTCGATTAAGTGAGTGAGGGGGGGGGGGGGGTTCATGGCCGTTGAGCTAATTGTATGACAGCGGTTAACAAGTGCATCTGTGTGTGGATGTGCTAATGGCATCTCAGCCATTAGTGGCAAGGACTCTTCAAGTGCAGAGGTCAATAGAATAATTAGCACCCACTTCTCAAATTGTTTCCATCCACGGCATCTCTTCTCTGCAGAGATAACTCCACTGCGCATGTAGTTGAATCAGGAATAAGTCAAACTGAAAACAATGTGTGTTGAATTAATGGTAAAAAAAAAAAAATCCATGTGCATGTTATAGTACAGTTTTACATCAGATTTAACTTTCACATCACATGCAATATGTCAGGGGATGGAGGAAGTAGGGCCCAAACGCCGTAAAACAGTTCAAAGAATATTAAATTCAAACAAAAAAAGGGCCAGGAAACAGTGCAAGGAGACAGGAGACAGAGAGTTTAAATACAAGAGGAGGTAACGAGCAACAAGAGGGAGGCAACGAGCAACAGGTGGACACAACGAGGGCAGCACAGGTGCAGACAATCCACAATCAGGAAGCAGCTAGACAGACAATCCCGGACAATCACCAGGACAGGAAGTGCAGAGACACGGAGGACACGAGACTCCAAACAGGAAACAGAAAACTCAAATCACGACAATAACTCTGATGTTTGTGTTGCAATACTTTGATATTTCACATGTGTCATTAGAAGTGACACATTCGCAACCAAAATACACCTTGAAACCTCTTCTGCGGTTCATTATTTGCCCAAAAGTGTTTAGCTCTGCACTCCTGCTCTGTATGACACACGCATCGCTCTCTAGCTCCTCTCCTCTGTCCCCGTTTAGCCCCTTTCCTTCATCCCATCTTTATCCCCTTAGACACTTCTTCTCTCTGTCCTCTTTACTGCCTGACCTTTCTTCACCTCTTTTGTCCCCTAAGCCTTCTTCCCTATCCTGTCAATCCGGTCCTCTTTTTCCTTTAATCTCTCCACTCCTGTGATCCTCATGTTTTATTCTTCGTGGTTGACGAAGCAAATTACGCATCGAACAGTTATTTTGAAGAGAGGCCCAGTCATTATTCAGGACGATGGTGGTTTAAAAAGTTGTATTGTGTCATTTTGTGGAATATGATCAAATCATTGCTCTGTTTTGCAGACATTTCCATGATTTTTCAGTGGCTCTAAATAACTAGTTTAGCTGCTGAAAATCCTCCTTGTGCAGCACAGTTTCATATGAATATATATGTATATATTGGTCAAATAAATACTACAAAATAGAAACAAGGGAGTGGGTTAGCAAGCAAACTGTCCCTCCTGTGGGACTAATAAGTAAACCAGCATTGTATTATTGAATAGTGACACACAAAAAAGGCTAGCTTGAGAGCCACACCTGTCTGTAAAGGTTTTACAATGTGTGCATGGAGCTAAAACCTAACCAGACGTGATAAGAGGGACTCAAATGTCGAAATAGAAAAACCTACACGGTGTGTGTGTGTGTGTGTGTGTGTGTGTGTGTGTGTGAGTGTGTATCAGACAGAGAGATTAGAGGAAGACAAACAGAAAGAAAAAAGGAAGGCAAGGCGAGCACAGACAGGTGGAGATGGAGCGACAGACTGCGAGGCCGAGAGAGACAGTTTATAGGCCGTGTTTGGCTTTCAGCACACACGTAGAGTTTGCTCTGTCAGACTGTCTGTGTACTCAGTGAAGTGGAAAAGAACAAGACAGTGGATTAAAGATCAGGAGGCCAAGACGGGAAAGGTCTCTGGTGGAACGACACAAACCGCCTAAAAAAAGCTGTCGGATTACACCTTAAAACCCACTGGATCACACTACTCACACACACACACACACACACACACACACACACACACACACACACACACACACACAGACAGACCCACAGGACTCACAGATGAATATGAATGTTTGCGCCTGGCTGACTTGCTCTTAGGGCCACTGAGCAAACGACAGGTGAATCAATCTGCTGGCTGTCTCTTGATTGAATAAACCAGCCAATAAAACAAAGAAAATCTTGTTTTTGAAGCGTGTGTGTGTGTGTGTGTGTGTGTGTGTGTGTGTGTGTGTGTGTGTGTGTGTGTGTGTGTGTGTGTGTGTGTGGTGTGCCGCTGGTGTTTATCGGGAGGAGCAACCTGCTTAAGGTGAGATAAAACATCTCTCTGGCTTCATGTCATATGACATTCAGACGGTCACTCGTACTATTTTCTTTTTTTTTTTTGCAGCTGATACAATATGCACAAAGCGTCTTTGGGAATTTAGGAAAGCGCTGTTTGAAGATTGAAGTATTATTAGTAGTAGTACAGCCAGATCTGTGTTTCTGTGCTCTATTGATTTATGCCAATGCCATAGTTTCAAAGACAAACATATTGGCACGAGTCGCTGTTCTGGAAGTTTAAATATCACATGAATGTTTATGTAGCAGCAGGAGTTTTGGATCATAACAATACATCCATCAGCAATTGTGCCGAACAAGTTAAGTGTAAAAACTCAAACTTAAAGCCATAAAGGCATGAAGTAATGTTCTTAACTTCTTTTAAATCACTTCTTAAAACCCTTTTTATAGAATCGCTTTTAAGTGATGTCGTCTTTTTATGTATTTATTTGTTTATTTTTGATAATTTATTGTGCAGTTTTTTTTCCCGCATGGTTTTGTTTGTATATTTTATATATTTGTTTGTTTTCTACTGTTCTTTTTGACTATTTGTTTGGTTGTGTTTTATCTTTTATGGTATAATCCTTTTTGTTTGATGCCATTTGGGTCGAGTCTATGCTTTGAAAGCACTTTGTAAACTCTCTTTAAAAGTCCTATATAAGTAAAGTTATTATTATCATTCTATGTATTGGGAACATGATGAAGATGGAAAAAGCAGTTGTGTATAGTCTTAGTGAAACAGACCGGGAGCTGGGGTATTGTAATAATGATGTCTTCAAATGAACAAGACTCCACGCTGCATCATTTGTCTGTGAGCATCTCGGCCTCCTGCAACCTTCAAACCGCAGGAGGCACATTATTTGTTGGGAGTGAAATGTGTGTTCAAATGTCATTTTAAATTATACAGGAGCTGCAGAGACATCCTGGCCTTACGTCATATTCTACAGACGTAAGAAAACATCATTGTTTGGTACAGATCCCTCACAAAAATCACACCATATTCATCATAATATTCTTTTCAATGACAATTAGAAAAAAAAGATTAATTCCTGCTTATATCAAAAGTCAAAACAAACCATTCAGCCTTATTTCTTATATCACTTGTGGTTAAACGGCTGTAGTACAATTAGTGACATGAAAACTGTCCCTCAAGATCAGTTTTCCACTTTATTGTGTCTTCCTCTTTAAACACGATCACCTGGAGAAGCACCGACACACTGTTTGGATTCAGGGTCGACATTTTCTCTCCAACATACAGGAAATATAGAAACATTAGCTTATGTGACAAACAGCAGGAGGAAATGATCATATTACTATTCTTCCTGAAGTGATATATTGAGAAAGCATTTTACGAGTTAACCATAAAAGAGGCAGTTCGCCCACTGTGTAACATTTTATTCCATCATTTCATTGAAGTGTATTTCGATCCTGAGTGAAAACACATCAACTGTAAAACTCTTCAGGACGAATGTCTATTATTTTGTAATATATTAACTTATTAAAGCCGTCTCACGCAGGAGTCAAACATATGCAAAGAGAAAAAGGGAGTTGTTCTCACTAATGTGGGGGCTGTCCATGAATCTGCATGCCGGCCGCCGTCCTCTGATGCTAATTCCAGATATTGAAACACAATCACAGTGGCAGGGGATATTTAACTTCAGAGAGAGAGAGAGAGAGAGATTGAAATGACATCACACTCTGTCTGATCCCCGGCTAAATGGAGGTCAGCAATGAATCAAGGCCGGCTTGGAAGAACTGGTGTTAATAAAAAAACAGAGAGACCGTGGAGGGAGAGGACAGCAACTTTTTATCCACTACACTGTAAAAAATGCACCGTTAAATTGACAATTATTATCTGGCAGCCATTGACAAGCAACTTACTGTAAGAAAAAACACAGTATATAATGAATTTACTGTCATTTTCTACAGTGTGATGATTTTTTTTTTTACAGTAGATTCTTGGTTACTGTGATTTTCCCACAGCACTAGTGTGTTTTTTATATATATTTTTACAGTAAAGCTTTGACTACTGTAATATTTGAATGAATACACAGTATTTTACTGGGAAATAGTTCACAGTAGGTTACTGCTCACAAACACAGTACATTGTAAGTTATTTGTCTGAGTATCATACGGACATTAATCTCCCAGTTTTTCAATAACATGTTGCCTATACGCGCATGTGTTTATATCTTTATTTGTGTGTTTTACTCCTACTAACTGTGACTTATTAGTCCATATCATCGTCTCTCGGTTCTCCATCTTTGTCGCTGCTCTGCTCTGCTCAAAGTTGCAGCCCGCCAACAGTGGCTGCCATTGTTACGCTCGCATTTTTACTACCCAGTTTTTTACACTCCCACACGAGTTAATTCAATTGTCTCGGAGCCACGGGCTTCTTTTCCACGGCCGACTGCGCCTGGCTTGTAAAATGCGGTTCGCTCGCTCTCTCATGAACGCCAGTTGGACCCTCTGTCTCATCGCACGCTCGTCCGATCCAGCATTCAAAAGCATAAATAGGTTCGCCGCCTTTTTTTCTAATCGTGTGCTTTTATTATGCATGTGCGTATTCAGATTAGTAGTTCAGCCAACCTTCAAGGTTGTGGATGCAAATCCGCACATTTCAGCTTGATGACATCACATGTTTGTGCTGGTCCACCCCGGCGCTGGTTGGTGTTGTGCCTTCTCTGTGTGACTCATTCGAGTGAACTTCATTTCAGCACTATTCATATTCATGGAGGAATTGGTTGTGTCTCTGCGGAGGAGGTCTGTCACGCACGACAGTTCATTGTGAGCGAGGTTCTCAATAAGTCTTTAATCTTTCAGGTGAAATATCAAGACGTGGAACAGAAGAAAAAGTACAGGTATAAATATTCTAATTAACAACGGCTCCATTTCATTTGGCGCCGTCTGTTTTTAGCGTCCTGGTATTGTTCCGTCTGGCTCTCTGAGACACTTTAAACAAGAACAGAGCCGTCCTTTTAGACTTTGTTGCAGACGCGCTCAAGCTCATGAGGGCGCTGACTTCCCGCCTGATCATAGAGCAATGTTTAGGTTCAGCCACTGAAAGTTTGGCTTTCAAACATAAACACGTTGTTTCGTTTAACATCCGTCGTAAAATAACTCTGTGACGAGTCATTTTAAATGTGACATGCTGTCCAGCAGAGAGAAGACCGCTCTACCGCTGTGGCATCATTTCTGCCATCGATGACGATGGAAACCGTCGGTGGACGGTGGAACTGAAAAGGTTGTTCACCTTTCACACAATACATGGGATCTTGGCAAATTACTCAATTACAGATATGTCATCCCATGACTTATGCACTTGACTATTTGCAAATAAGTGTTGGCAAGTGTCCCTTTTACCTTCTTTTATCCGAGCATCAAATCTGACCTTAACCTGATAAAAAAATGGACTGTCAGCTCTTAATTGGATTTTCCATTTGGTCCCCGTATGAACACACACACACACACACACACACACACACACACACACACACACACACACACACACACACACACATACGTGTATATCATAGTGACTGACATGTCTTTGTTTTAGTTAAAATAGTGTTTAAGAAATAAATCTGTGTGAAACACCGCTCGTCTCTCATGAGAGCCGCTTCTTCTTCTTCTTCTTCTTCTTCTTCTTCTTCTTCTTCTTCTTCTTCTTCTTCTTCTTCTTCTTCCGCTGCTGCTGCACTTTGACCCTACAGCGAAGGTCTTACGCAGGAAAAGGGGAAGAGTTTGCGATGATAGCGATGAGGAGAAGAAGAAAGGCCGGTGGGCCTTAGAAGAAGGACTTTTGACAAACAGAGAGCGAGAGTGCTAAGAAGCTGTGAGCATTCTTACTGAAAATGTGTTTTTTCTTTCTCCAAAACACTGAGGAAAATCCCATTAAAAGAATATCATTAGTTGATTATATACAAATGGATTAAATAGATACTTGATGGATACATGTGTTTATTGTATGTATTTGTTCAGCAAAGTCTTAGGAAAAAAATGTATATCTGCAAAAAGAAATCACTTTTAAAAGATATTTTGATCGTAACTATGACCATCCAGCATGATATGAGCCAGATTCCCCCAAAATGCCTCCTAGAGCGGTCAATAAGACACCTTTTTGGAAAGATTAGGACCTAAAGAATCACAATCTGCAACAAAAATTCCAATAAAACAAAGCCTTGACCTGTTAGGAAGGAGTTTCAGTCCAAAAAACTGTGTCGTTCGGATAAAAAATGGAAAAATGACGTATTTTATACCAAAAGATTGTCGGTTTCCAAAAGGTTAACACAATACAACTGAATCGAAGGACTTGACAGTTCACTAATTCCTGCCAAAAAAATACTGTAAAGTTGGTAAAGTTTTACAGAGTCTTCCATCTATCTGTCCTGGAAAACCGTGCGCCATGTAATCCTCACACGGACTGAAATACCAGTAAAAAAAAATGACTCAGTGTTTCACATTTAGTGAGATTGATCGTCTATCTTTGGCAGTTATGAAAGTAGTTCCTCAAACTACATCAGAACAATGGCAGAAAACAGATTCCCTGAAGGAAAGAAGACCATTGTTATCCAACGATTGTTATCCAACGAAAATCAGCGGGGACCATGTGACGGACCGGGGCGACCTTGAGTCCCGGTCCTCATGTGAAACACCAGCGTTTCTGGCAACAGTGGAACAGGGAACGATGACCAGCGAGCTGTAATTAGCTGTAATTACGACCCTCTAATCCTCTGTTTACCGCGTCCTTCATCTCTCTCGATGGCTTTCCACATCGCACAGGAGCCCACTTTCCTCTCTGACTCTAATTTCTTAACCGTCACGTTGCTCGTTTCTCTATTTACACAAAGTTTCAGCGGCGGTTACTTCAGATACAGACGACCTCTGAACGTCTCTGTTTATTCATCACACAACAGCTCCTCAGCTATTATTTCTGTGAATCACTTTGAAGGAATCCGTTCTTTCTGCCGGTTCTTTCACCCTCAGAGTTTCTTTAAAGGCCACGCTTGTTTGTTTTGTAAGAAGGGAAACGACAAAAAAAAAATCATCTCTTCCCTCTCAGACTTTTGCCATTTTGAAACTCTCAAAGCATGCGACAATGTCTCTCCTCTTTTCAATGGAATAGTTGAATAATTCAAAAGTCATCTCTTGTCCAATGTAGCGCTCTGCAATGGGCATCATATACAATGCTCCAAAGAATATGGGACATTTTGGCGAACAAATAAAAGGCCATGTGACCAGCATGCACCTGAACTCTGAAGCCTCCATTCATAACCTCCTTGCTTTGGCTCAAAACGTTACCCGAGTACTATTTTGTAACGGCGCCTCCGTCTGTTCACGCGATGCTATATTCGCAAATCAAAGCTTGTCGCCGGCTCTCTCTTGACCTCGCCGTCTCCTCGTCTCTTTCCTCCTGCCGTCTGCAGCAGATGGACGGTTCAAACCGCCGCAGACGGCAGACAGGAGGCTCCGTCTGGAAAAGCGCTTCTCCAGACAGATTCCTGCGCGGCTTTAACGTCACACAGTGTGCCTTTTTCTTCCAATTTCAATCTCGAAATAGCGCTGGCGTGACATGATTGCGCGAGCGGTACAGTAAATATTACAGATACTTCAGATTGTTTGCCCAAAATACACAAAGCCTGAGCTCTTTTCATGTTAATGGTAATGTCCTTCACGCTCGTGTGGATTTCTGACAAATACCCAGAAGACCGGGGAGGGAATTCTCCCTTTTGCCACTAAAAGCTATTGCACTTATCTTATTTTTGTGTAATATTTTGCTAGCTGATAGTTGACAGTGTACAAAGAGGGCAACACAAGGCCCCCCCTCCCCGCCACACACACACACACACACACACACACTCCCCCGGGGCTTTGCAATCTCCCAGTGTGCACCTGAGCCACAAAACTAACATTTGTTGTCAGAGTATCTTGAGAAATTGAATCTTTCACTCTGCCGCCCGAGATTTCTTATTTATTTTGTAATGTTGTGTTCATTTTGTATTGATTTTGGTGAATATGAACCAGCAGCAGTTGAATCATCTCCCGCTACTCGTATTGTATCTCTCCTCGCTGTGGTTTTTGTCTTCATATTTTATCATTTCCTCAGCGCACTCAGTCCAACCTGATCGGCATCTGGACTGTTCACTATATTCATTTTTATGACACCACACAGGATGACAAGATAAGCAGTTATGGAATTATGATGAATGAACTAATGAATGTTTGTGTTTGACTCCACAATATTGACTCTTATTTATGCTCACTATTACTTCCAGGTGGTTTCAGGTGTAGATTTCCATTTTTAAAACTGTCTTTCAAATGAAAAATGAGTTAATATCCAACAAAGTGTGAAGAGATTAATTCCAAGAAGAGGAGATTAGAGGAGATTACTGGGGAGAAAGACAAAGAGTTCACAGGAAGCTGTCAAGATGGAGGTTGGTGTTTGTATTTGTGTCTGTATGCAAAGGAAATGATTATTATGTAGTTTACATTTACATTAATTTGGTTCACAGTCTGTTTTATTAATAAAGACAACCTGAAACCTTCAGACTCCACGTGTGCATTTATTGTGTTTTCTGAGTTCCATCTGAGAAATCTGCACAACTAAAGTAAAACCATAATGTTTTCACTGAGGTGAAGTTTTCAACTCCCCGTGCTTTAGCGCGGTCAGTTTATAATGCATTTATTTATCTTTTCTAAATACTCAAAGTCACTTTGCATCACATTTAAAATATCCTAAAAGATAAACAAATAGAATAAATCGAATAAAAGCAGTAAGAGAGCACACAGTCATACATTTCTAAAGAGGTTGAGTATTGATTTGCATGTCTTGTCTCCTCCTTGCAGTGGATCAGTTCGTCTGCCACACTGAGGCCATTGCAGACATCGTGATCCTGGTGGACGGCTCCTGGAGCATCGGTCGGCTCAACTTCCGGCTGGTCCGCATGTTCTTGGAGAATCTGGTGGACGCCTTCGACGTCGGCATCGATAAAACCAGGATAGGTGGGTCCCCGTCCATGTTCCTATTGATTCATTGGATTATCATTTGCCTTTGTACGTTATGTTTATAGTTCCTGCTTCATTTAATGCACAAATCAACCTGTATAATATGTGCATATTACCTCTTCTTGTACATGTGTAATGACAATAAAGTTGAATCTAAATCTAAAATCTTATCCCCTCATGTTCGTCAATTAGCTTCGTTGGGTGTCTTTCTGTGAATGCCAGGTTGTAATCTAAGTCCTACGTTGTGTGTGTTTGTGTGTGTCTGCAGGTCTGGCTCAGTACAGTGGCGATCCCCGGATCGAGTGGCATCTAAATGCTTTCTCCACCAAAGATGCCGTCATCGACGCTGTCAAGAACCTGCCGTACAAAGGAGGAAACACGCTCACAGGTGCTGCTTTTACTGATGCTGCCGGTTTGTTTCGCTGTTAATAGTTTAACAGGTAGTTTGTTTAGAAGTTTTCTGTTTTGTTTTCTTATTTTATCTTTGCTCTGGACACATACTTATTCTTTGTGCTAATCTTGCTCTCACTGAACTCCTCTTGATTCTCCTAAATGACTTTCCTTCTTTTGTCTGACTTTCTGGTCCCACTTTCTTCCTCCTCCATCCCTCTGCTCTCTCTCTCTCTCTCTCTCTCTCTCTCTCTCTCTCTCTCTCTCTCTCTCTCTCTCTCTCTCTCTCTCTCTCTCTCTCTCTCTCTCTCTCTCTCTCTCTCTCTCTCTCTCTCTCTCTCGTCTCTTTCCAGGCCTTGCGTTGACCTATATCTTGGAGCACTGCTTCAAGCCGGAGTCCGGCTCCCGGGTGGGCATCCCTAAGATTGGGATCCTCATCACAGACGGGAAGTCCCAGGACGATGTCATACCTCCTGCAGAGAGTCTGCGTAATGCCGGGATTGAGCTGTTTGCTATTGGTGAGGCAGGACACACAAACACAAACACAATGCTGTCTCACAACACGTCTTATCAAGAGTTTAAGAGTAGCATAGGTGCACTAATGAATACAAAATCCCTTCCTGTCTCTTTAAATCCTGTCAAATATGTTTCTTTCAACTGATTTTCACTTCGTAATTCACTCTCTTGCTGTGCTGTAGTGCTTTTGTAAAAGGTATCAAGGCTAGCAGTCACACTTTTTGACAAACAAAAGACATACAACATAAAGACAAAAAGCACCCAGCACCTTTACACACATACACAGAAATAAAGAGGAAGAAAATAGGATTTATTTCTACTCCTAAGAGCAACAACATTGGCAAAACAGAAGACTGCCTCTTGGGCCAGGAGGATGAAAAGGAGGAGAAGATGCACATAAGTGGAAGACAGCCAGCATATCGGTCATTACGCCGGATGAGACAGAGTTTACACTGTGTGAAGATACAACTCAGCAGCACAGCTCATGATCTGTAGCGTCGAGCAAACTTCCAGTTTGGTGATAACGACTTTTTAACTGCACCCCTGCCTGCCTTCAGAGTCTGCTTTTTAATTGTCAGAGCAACCAAATATTATACATGGTGTTTATTTCATAGTTTGGAAAAACAATGAAGTATGAAATGACCCGTTGGACAGCGCCAGAGTGCGATAGTGATCGACCGGCAGCGCCGAGGAGTTTTAGAGTGATGCAGCCTGTGGAAAACATTAAATTGAATACATCTATAAGTAGGATTAATAAAACAGCTCTGCATACTGGACCGACCCTCTTCCCACAGTTCACCTGACACTGGAACAGCCGATTCTTTGGCTCGGTCGTCCCTGCGTTGACGTTTACTGCCCCCATAAAAACAGTGATGAAGGAGATTAAATGTTTAGAGTTTGGCTGTGAAAGATGTAAACCATAAACTAATGGGTCTCTTTGGTTTGATTGAGAATTCGGGGTCACCCTCCCGTAGGAAATGTGTGACGGTCTCGCTCATAGCGCTGCAGCTGTCATGAGAAAAAACGACATGTTTCCTTTGCCCAGGTGTGAAGAACGCTGACGAGACGGAGCTGCTCTCCATCGCCTCCGAGCCGGACAACACGCACGTCTTCAACGTGGCCGACTTCAACGTCATGAGCTCCATCGTTCAGGGTCTGACCAAGATCGTGTGTGAACAAGTGGAGCAGCAGGACAAGGACATCAAACAGCGTAAGGGTTGCACTCCAACAGAAGCTTTGTCGGACCACGTTGGAGCTCGAATGGCGTGAAAAGCCAGCTGTCATAGAGAGGGCGTGGACGTTACATTGTCTCTCCTGGTGGTTCACACCAAAAAGTGGCAGAAATAGTTGCGGCAGTCAAGTTCAGAGCAGATTAAATGCTACGCTGGAGCGCTATCACCGCGAGCTAAAGGTAGAGTGCTATCTCTAGCTTGCAGAGGCAGCGCTTACTCCTCCTCTGATTATAAGAGGCAAATTAAGGTAGCGTAGGTGTTTGTACCAGCCAAGTTAAACTACTTCAAAGTGAGATCACTTTGGCATCCTTTGCAAGACAGGATTATAAACGGCAGAGGGTTTTTATTTTGGGGTGTTAAAGAAGTCATGGATGTTTAGATGGAGCTTCACTGGCCAGAGATTATGCTACGTAATGTAAAGTTTCATGAAGTCATGGATTCGCGGCCAAATATAAATAGTTTCCTGATACAAAATGTTCACGATTATAAGACATATCCTCCTTTATCTCAGTCTTTCATCCTAATACAAAAAAACAAGAAAGAGGATGTCTCTAAAGTGGCACCATGAATCAAGTGCAGTGTGTTTTTATTGTATGTCACAACATCCGTTACTCTCATCTTCAAGTGATGTGAGTTTTCTTAAAAGTACCTCAGTGAGTGGGAGTAATTTCATGTAATCTGATGCAATCTCCTTTTTTTTTATCCTTCTGTTTTCCTCTCTTTTTTTTCATTTCTTCAGAACTTCCACCAGAGGAGACGGGGGCGCCGCTCGAGCTGGTGACATCAGAAGTCACGGCCCGCAGCTTCAGGGTTTCATGGAGCCACGCCCCCGGAAATGTAGAGAAATACAGAGTGCTTTATTATCCCGCGAGCGAAGGAGAACCGCAGGAGGTGAAGAACACAAGAACATTTACTTATTTAGGTTTACGTTCATTTAGGACGAGCTGAGGGAGTCAACGACCACTAAAACGTATTAAATTGCATGTCATGGGAAGCACATATTAGCCAGCATGCCCATGAGGGTTACATTTGGGCTGCAGATAAGGGTCCTGAGTGGGTTTGGCCTCACCTGTGTTGCCCACATGGGTTTCAAGTTGGATTATTCTCCATATGATAAGCAGCAGGGTGATGGGGTTTTGGTGGTGATTGAAGTCTTGGATTAGCAACGTTGATTGGATTGCATTAGAAATGCTGCCATCCCAGAATGCATGGTTTTCAATGACAGGGAGATTACAAAAAAATGTGGTTTTCATGGAAGTCAATGAGGCATTTTTTGGCCCTCAAAGGGGTCCAGAGGGAGTGTTTGACACGACATGAAAAATACTAATGCAATCAAATCAATGTTGCTGCTAATCTTTAACATTTCCAAGACTTCAACCACCACCAAAACCCCATCACCCTGCTCCTTATTATATGGAGAATAATCCCACTTGAAACCCATATGGGCAACACAGTGGAAACTGTGGACAAACCCACTTGGGACCCTTATCTGCAGCCCAAATGTAACCCTCATGGGTCCCACATGGACATGCTAGGTGAGCACAAGCCAGACCTTAAAGGGTCCTATTGAGTTAAAGAGACTCAAGCAGCACAGGAAGTGTTTTTTCCTGCCAGCGTAAGCTCTTTTCCCATCACATTTACTACACCAATGGGAGTTACTGTATCTGGGTGCTTCAGGCAAATGTAAAGATGGAGCTCAGTTTCTCCCTGAGATGCTCGTTCATCCGTACAGCTCGCTCTCATCCCTCCACTCACACGTTCCCTGAACATCCGTGCAGGTGAAGAAGGATCACCAGAAATGAGACTCTGGGTGACAAGAGGCACCTGCTTCATTTCTCCTTTTTTTTCTCCAGAACATTTGACCACAGAAGCCATTAAATCTTTTTGCTCGGTTGGGTTTACGGGGAGCAGATGTTCAGGAGCCACATGCGAGGAGCCCTTCGCAGCTGGCTCAGCTAATCCGTACCACGACTGTAATCCATACAGATCAGATTGAGAAAATATCATTTTTGCTTTAAACGTTTGTGCTTCAATAAATCAATTGTGTTTCCCTCCTTCACCGTTCCCTTTCTATCTGTCTTCCCTGCCCGGCCTTCCTCTCTCTTTTCCCCTTTCTATTTGTCATTTTAATCTTCCCCAATGTATTGCCCCACTTTCCATTTTTCCCTGCCATTCTTCGTCCCTCTCAATCCTCCTCCTCCTCCTATCTATTTCCGCACCCCATCTCTCTTTTCTGTCCTTTCCACCCATCTTTCATGTCCTCCCTCCCTCGCTCCCCCGACTCCCAGGCGGTGGTGGACGGCAGTGAGAGTTCAGCGGTGTTGCAGCATCTCCGCTCCCTCACCGAGTACCAGCTGGCCGTGTTTGCTGTGTACGCAAACGAGGCGAGCGAAGCTCTCCGAGGATCGGAAACAACCCGTGAGTTTATTTTTCCGCACACAAACACACATGCAGAAATGTACCGCGAAAGCTCACGCCAACGCTTCAGTCAACACTCGGAGATTCCGAGCTTAAAAGTTTGACAGCCGTCGACATCCAAACATATTGAAAATGATCCCCTCCTGACACGTGAAGAGAAAAGCATCCAGGAAGACAAGACAACGGCTGTAGAGCAAGACAAACTGAAAAGACGTTGTGTTTATCAGTGTGAGTCCTCCTCGATTGAACTGTGCTGGTGTTTTGTGTGTGTGTGTGTGTGTGTGTGTGTGTGTGTGTGTAGTGGCTCTTCCCCCAGTGACGGCCCTCCAGCTGTTAGACGTGACTCACAGCACCATGAAGGCGAGATGGGACAGCGTGGATGGCGTTTCCGGCTACATGCTGCTGTACGCGCCGCTCGTGGACGATGGAGACTCAGGCGAGAAGGAGGTAGCGAAGGAGAGGAACAATAAACGATACAAACACTTGTTCACTTCAGTTTATAACAGCTCTCCTGGCAGCTGCTGATCTTTTAAGCCGGGCGCTTGTGCGTTTGTCCGCAGGTCAAGGTGTCGGATGCAGTGACGGAGCTGCAGCTGGACGGGTTGACCCCGCTCACTGAATACACCGTCACCGTGTACGCCATGTACGGCGAGGAGGCCAGTGACCCTGTTACGAACCAGGGATCTACATGTGAGTCGTGCACACGCTCACGCGTGTCCTTTTGAACTGAGGGCCCGCAATCTGAACCTTCATCTAAATCAGTGCTTCTCAAACTGTGGGGCGCGACCCTCTAGTGGGGCGCAGAGGTATTACAGGTGGGGCGCAGGAGGAGATGCAGGTTCTTAATTTTGTTTTAATTTTATTTTTTTTAAGAATCCTTTATTAATCCCACAGTGGGGGAATTATTATCATCCTCAGAGATGAAGGAGCTTTGTGCTGCTGTGAAGCTCTGGGGCTTCAGTGTCTTGCTCAAGGACACTTCAACATGAAACTATGGGGAGAAACCAGGGATCCAACCAGTTTCCTTTGTAATCTTTTTGACAAATATGAGTTATTTTTTGCACATATACAACTTTATTTCCATTGTTTTAACAAAGTGATTGCAGATGTTATTAGTTTTTGTCAGATGGAGCAATCTAGTTTACTTGAAAGGGATTTTCATTTTCTTTAATCTATTAATTAAAAAAGCATGATAGAGGAGTTTCAAAAAGCTGGACCATTTTGTTCCCATGTTGTTGAGGCGGTGGGAACATGTTTTGTCGTCCAATGTGTGGCGTGACAGAAACAGTTTGAGAACCACTGATCTAAATTAACATTTCATTGTAATTGTAAAAACAAATCTAAGGCCTCAAACAGCTCTCTGCAGAGGTCAGATCGGACAAAACATCTCTCGTACATCCTCTCTTCACAGAAGTCTGAAGTCAGAAGACACGCCCCCTCGTCGTGTATGAGTGATCTGATTGGTTGCTTCAGCTGATCGGACTGATCTGATGTGTTTCCATCTCACTTACGTTTCATACCAGTTGTTTACGACTGAAGACGGAAACAACTTTAATATTCAAAGGATTTCTCTTTTCATGATCTGTTACTTCCCCCGATGACTTTTATGATGGACACAGTTAAAGTCAGAGAGCGACGCCTTTTACATAATTTATCATGTGAGGCTGATCATTTCTGCGCCTCGCGTTTGATGAGATGCATCGTTTCAATTTCCCCCCACGAAACATTGAGCTTAATAAATCCTTTCCAGGGTTTAAACAACACCACAATTATATTCTGGGTTATTTAACAATGACTTAACAATTAGAATTTCAGTACATACATATGCAGAGGATGAATCAAGAATATGACCTGATTCTTCCAGTAGAAATCAATCCTGTGCTTGTAAGCAGGACACAGAAGACAGTGTAGATGCACTCAGTTTGTTCAACAGGTAACAGGCCACACAGACAACACACTGCTGCTCTGGCAGCGATGACAACTGTGTGCCTTTTTTTTTATAATACAGTGCACATGTGTACAGACACAAACTCCATCAAAAGTCTCTGCAGCTGTTAAAGTCGACTGACAGCGGCTCCTGCTGGGATCAGAGACCGTCGTCTCTTCACAGGACGTTTCCGTGGACGTCTCATTTCTCTGGGAACATATTTCCTTGTTTACGCTCTTCCTCGCATGGTTTCCTCGCATGGTTTCCTCGCATGGTTTCTCCATGCGTCCCTGTGAGAGGGCCAAAGACGCAGAGACGAGACACAAGCGAAGGGAAATGTGGACGCGATTCAGAGATTGGGATGCACCCAACGTCTTCTCTCTCAAAGTCTAAAATACAACCAAATCAATCAATTTCTCTCTCTCTCTCTCTCTCTCTCTCTCTCTCTCTCTCTCTCTCTCTCTCTCTCAGTACCACTGAGTCCGCCCAGCAACCTCCAGTTCTCTGACATCACTCACAACTCCGCCCACATCAGCTGGGACCCCGTGCCCAAAAGAGTTAAAGGTTACCGCATCATGTGGGTCAAGACAGACGGACTCGTCACGGAGGAGGTGCGTGTGTGTGTGTGTGTGTGTGTGTGTGTGTGTGTGTGACACACACGTGACTACATGATTTTATGTTTTTAAGAAGTCTTTTTATGGTTTGATTTGCCAATATTTGGATGTGTGAGCCTTTTGTGTTTAATGAAAAGAGATGAGAAAAGTGCAAAAAGAGGAAGAAAAGAGCAAAGAGGAGGTAAATTATTGGGATTGTTCTTCGTATTAAAAAGGTCAGACGATAATGAGTTTTGAGCTCTGATATAAATCATCTTGGAAAATACACAAATATTGCAATTACACTTGAGTGATGTTTGTGTTGTTGACTAAACTCCTCAGACTTGTGCGTTACTGTGAATAACTTGTTTGTGCATTCGCTGACTGTGATCGAACTATTCAAATTGTGTCCAAGCACAAGTGGTTTTGTGTGTGTACATGTTGTGTGTCTGTGCAGGTGGAGGTGGGTCCAGACAACTCTTATGACCTCAGTGAGTTGACGTCTCTGATGGAGTACTCGGTGGCCATCTTTGCTCTGTACAACGAGGGCCAATCAGAGGCTCTCACAGACGGATTCACTACCAGTAAGTTGCTTTTTCGCTGTCAGGACACAATAATAGACACCGCAGTCTGTTAGTTACTTAGCTAGTTAGTTCTTAAGTAGATTTGTCCTATTTGTCTTCAGCATTTTGACATTTCAAAATCCCGATCTCTGCTGAGGACAATTTAGTCTCAATTTCCTGAACATAGTTGTACTAATACCGTTAGAAGGCAAAGCATTTCTCTCTTGGTGCCAAACAGTGTTGAATTGTATTACCTCTACTGGTCCTTCTGCTGTTTTGGCGGCGTGCCCATCTCATTTACACCTCCACATAATAGCCCAGTTGCATTAACGGGTCATTTTGCTGTCCCTTGCTACTCCGTCACACTAACAGATATTGATTTTGCAGGAATATCCCTTTAAGCAACAAGCAGTTGGGCTCCAATGCTGAGTCAGCTGAAAAAAAAATGTATTAAACTATTCACTCTCAGGGGCCCCGCGCTGATTCTTATTTGTCTTCTGGCAAACTTTATTCAATGGACCGAGTTTGAAGAGCGGGAGCTTCATGAGCGGACGCGCGGTGCGATATCACTTTTGAGGTTTTTGAGTGGCGGTGTGGGAAATGATGGGAAGCTGCTTTGTAAGTTAAGGTAATTGCAAACTGTTTAAAAGTACGCAATATTTCGCCCCTGCAGAGAAGAAAGCAGCAGGTTTGTCCTGGTCAGTGATTGTTGAGATGTTCAAAACTGGAGCAAGCTCACGGCTACGTGGCTTTTAGCACACTTGTTGCAGAGTAAGCTAGTGCTCATCCAGTAGTTTAGCTGCCGCGTTTTTTCCGCCATGTTCCAACCACTCACAGCTTGATTCCTACTCTGACTTTGTCCAACCACAGTCGATGTTTAGTCCCTCTGCAGCTGTAGTTATTTGTAGAATCAAATATTCAATGACAACGAACGCTAGTTAGTATTAGCATTTAAAACCACCGTGCTAAGTGTGGTCACACCGCAGGAAGAACTGCTTCAAGCAACGTTCCCATGAACGTCGCATCAAGCAGTGCAGTGGCAAGCTTCCTTCAGTCAGGTCTTTTTCTGTGCCTATTAATGCTGCTTAGTGAGAGGTGTCATGAGAAAAAAGAGTGCAGAACACTGTGAAATAGCTCCGAAACCTAAGGGAAGCCGCAACATTATTAGAAATGGTACAAAAAAAGCTAAAATGGTAAAAGCTTTTAATTCCTCTCAGCTCCGGTTCCTGGTCCTTTGGATCTACGCTCCAACAACGTGGGCACACACAGCTTCCAGGTCCGCTGGGATCACTCAGCCAATGACATCATCCTCTACAGACTCTCATGGGCGCCGTTCGCAGGTGGCGACACAAAGGAGGTCAGTGCCGATGAAATGTGGTCTGCGCGGGGTTTTGTTCTTCGACACAGTTTTCTTGAAGATGTTCTGTCACCCCGCGAGAAGTGAAACGTGACAGCGGAGGTCATCCTCACAGGTCACGTGGACAACACCAGAGTACACGCGTCTTCAAGTCAGAGTCCTCGGCCGCTGCTGTGAACGAGCGACAAATGTGTAATGTTACATTCTCAAGGTGACAGATTATTACACCAATTTATGATTAGATTTTTCATTTAGCCACTGGTCCACGTCTTATCTCTGTTTCCAGAGGCTGCTCTCTGTATATATGCTTCGATAATGGGGGCGAGCATGTTCTCCGTAGACCCACATATATACGCTTAACTACTCTACTGGTTGCTGGTGAAAAACCCTGGCATGGCTGAGTGTCCATAAAGACTGAATGAATCTAGAAATGAATGACT
This sequence comes from Clinocottus analis, assembly GCF_023055335.1. NCBI lineage: Eukaryota > Metazoa > Chordata > Actinopteri > Perciformes > Cottidae > Clinocottus > Clinocottus analis. The sequence continues at coordinate 2,682,698 of NW_027176251.1, read as the reverse complement.
TTGGGTGTTTTATTTCCATGATCTGGGTTTTAGAGACAGCTGGGCAGTCGCGATAGAGCCCCTAGGTCTCTTAGAGAGAGTGTGTGTGTGATTGTGTGTGTGTGTGTGTGTGTGTGTGAGTGTGTTTATGTATCTGTGTGTTTAGCTTGGAGTCATCAGAGCTGAAAATACCGCTCTGGGGAGTTGGAGAGGTGGGCTGGTAATTCTACCAGCACAGAGAAACAGATACAGGCAGCTTCTCTGTGTCTCTCACTCACATACTATACATATAAACACACACACACACACACACACACACACACTCCACCGACCACTTTGTTTTGTTATATTTGAAAGGAGATTAAACATGATAGAGTTGCTCAGACACACAAACAGAGTAAAAGATTAGCCAGATTAAAACATTGTGATCATCCAGAGCTCCATGAGAAAGTAAATTGTATTGTTGCTGCTGATTCTTTTCAATGCATTTGTTTTTTTTTAGCTTACTAATTCCTTCTTGAGAGCAGATTGTTTATCAATAAGATGTCTGTTTGACTCGCCTCTTGAGTCGGGTTTAAAAAAGCGCAAAGCGTGATGCTGTAAAATACATCTCACTCAATGTAAGCAAATGTAAAAAGGAAGAGCACGAAAATGAGTCACTAAAGATGGACTTCCTCCTGGGATGTCCCACAGTCCCACTGCTAAAATGCACATCTATTTGTGCCTCAAAAGAAATACATAATAAGGATATTAAGTCATTAACAGTAACTTCCTATTGCAGCAACCACACGTTTGTGAACTGCTCTGACGATGAGCGTATTGAAATGTTGTTCTTGTTAAATATAACACAGAGTACATTCAAATGAAGAGTGACTGCATTTGTTCAATACATAACTTATTGTAATACAGTATTCCAACCAAACCCACATACGAGTAAAACAGAAGATATGAACCACCGGCGTCCTGCTGTTTCGCTCGCTTTAAATTACGGGCAACGAGGCGATTTGTTATTTTATGTTTTCAGCAGCTTTCTCTCGGTGACGACCTTGGTTTTAAAAGTCTGGTGTTTTACTTATAGTATAAATAATCTTGTCAGGTTGTTGGTTAATGCCCAAAATATTCTCCCATCTTGAGGGAACTTCATCCTATTTATTTTCTTCTCGCAGCTATAGGCACAACAAATGAATTACACAACACAAGAATACATGACATACAACAGCACAAAGTTATTAAAATGGAAAGTATTCACTGGGTTTAGCATGTTTCTAATAAAACACGTATGTTACCCTAATGCACAGTTCTGGACTGTTTAGAGATTCAAAAAAATGTGATGTGATGGGTTTTTTTTGGAAGAAGATTTCGCTGGAAGTCAAATGTAATATAAGACTAAGACTTGTGTGTGTGTGTGTGTGTGTGTGTGTGTTTCTCTTGTGCAGGTGGTCTTGAGTGGGATTGACAACAGATACACTCTGACTGGTCTGAGTCCATCGACTGAGTACGAAGTCATGCTGACGGCCGTATTCAAAGATGAGTCTGAAAGCGACACCGTCTCCGTGATCGAGACCACATGTGAGTTGCGTTACACTGATTGATCGGCAACTCGCGCTTGCAGTTGTGTTACTAACTCAAGGTTGTTGTTGTGTTGGCGTTGTCTAATCCACTGATTTTCAACCGCTGTGTGGAAGATAGTCAGGTGTGCCGTTGGGAAAATGTTCAACTTCACTTAATCGGTCCAAAAGAAAATCGTATTTAGTTGCCTCAAATAATTTGTCTGAGCGGCTGGTCTAGTCATGAAATACTCTCCCATGCCAGCAGGTAGCGCAATAATGACCTTCCATATGTGCTGTATTGTGTTACAATGTGACATTTTGTAACTTTCTTTGGTTGTTGGTGTGCCGCAGGCTTTTTTTTAAATGATGAAGGTAGATTTGTGTCTTTTTTACCCAAGCAAATTTTTAGTTTGTGAGTAAGTTATCTCCAAATCTTTGCACTCAATTTAAAACATTGCTCTAAAAAAAAAATGCTCTCAAAACTAAAATTTGCTCAAAAAAAAAACCTTAAAAAAAGGCTCTAAAAAAAAAAAAGCTCTCAAAAAAAATACACTTAAAAAAAGAATTGCTCTAAAAAAAGAGAATTTTTTTTTTCTTGAGAGCATTTTTTAAATTTTTTTTGAGCAAATTTCTTTTTTTTGAGCATTTTTTTCTTTTGACAGTAAAGATTTGGAGATAATTTACTTACAAACTAGAAATTTGCTTCGGTAAAAAAGAAACAAATCTACATTCATAGAAATTGGGCCGCGGCTCAGAAAAGGTTGAAAAACACCGATCTAATGGATACGATACTTTTAATCGATACGATACTTCTAATCGATACGATACTTCTAATCGATACGATACTTCTAATGGATACGATACTTCTAATCGATACGATACTTCTAATGGATACGATACTGCTAATCTTAAGCCTTTTTTCCAGAGACATTCACATGCCCTTGCTTTCCCGGTTGCTCTGTGACCTCGCTCAGCCTCTCCCACCAGAGCGCCCTGGTCTGCAGAGCATCACAGCAGTCCACTCACATCTGCCTTTTAGGATCATGAAATTAGCATGTGTTGTTGTTGTTGTTGTTGTTGTTGTTGTTGTTCAAAGCGGCCTTCGCATTAGCCAATTTGCATTGATTTGTTGGTTGCGGCTCATCTCCGAAGAAGAAAAATAGATTTTCCCATCAATGTTTTGTGATGTATTTTTTTTGTCTAATTACTGTAGTTGTTGATACAGAGTCGTAGATGAGAGGTTTAATTAAATGATCTAATAATGTTCTTTATATTTTTCCCAGGGGACGTGACGACAACGATTGCTACCACAACCCCAAGTAAGATATTATATTGTATTCTAATATTTTATTCAATTCAGCTATTGACTGTGTCCAGCAGGCAGCGAGCTAAGTTCACGTGGCGCTTACAAAGGTGCCGGACACATTTTTGTCACGTTTCTAAAGACTAAAGACGTCAAAGTCTACTGCCATACGAATATTAAAGGCTCTAATAGTTTCCAGGATATGCTGATGTCGCCAAAGTGCATCCAAAAATGCTCAAATGTTCCCCTCGCAGAGTTTTCTTCATGGTTGCTCATTTAGTTTCTGGACGGATAAAACCCGATAAACGAGTTATTCACGTCCTCGCGAGCTGAGAAAAAGCTCCGCTGTCTGTTCTGACAGCGGTCCAGGACGCAAAACTGAAACATGGATCACATTCTCCAGCAGGATTCACTTTATGAACAAAGTTTGGAGGATGTTTGATGTTTTTACAAGTGTATTTACCAAGTTGGCTTCACTCAGAGACGACAGTTCAAACCTCATTATCTCATCCGCCATCTGGATTGTGTTGTGTACTCCTCGTGCAGGCGAGCGTACGAGTCCGAGCAGCTTCTCCACTCCTGTGAAAAGCAGCAAATATGCTTCATTTAATTCCCTGCTAACTATCCGAGAAACTTTAAAAAGCACATCTGCTTTGTTTCAAACTCTAAGTGCTTCTAAAAATCACAGCTTAAAGACGGCGACTTACCTGTTTTTACGAATCCAGTCTTGTAGTTTCAAGCTAGCAGTGAATGTACCCACCTCGCGCTGCACAGGCCTTAAAAGTGTCTTCTTGGTTTCGTGATCGAGACTAATGACACACAACACCTTGTGTTGATTCAAACTCTAAGTAGTGTTTCTGAGAGGAAAGAAAAGCTCCATCTGGGCCAGATGTTTCACCGCAAAATGTATTCTCCTGCCCGTCAGAGCTGTCTCAGCAGACTGGCACTTTGACAGTAGCGGTTTCTTTTTTTCTAACCCCTAATTTACTGGAGAAAATGTAACTTGAGTCAAGCTCTTGTGCAAAACGTATGTATTACAAACCCTAAAGTCGGTGTTGGTGTGGCGTCACACAGTGGCCCGTCAGGCCGTGAGAAACCTGCAGCTGAGTGACGCGACCACGGAGAGCCTGGAGGCGTCGTGGCAGCTGGAAGACCCCAACGTGGAAAGCTACAGGGTCTCCTACGCCGGCCTCAGGGGCCGCCACCAAGAGGAGTCTGTGAGTTGATCAAGTTGTGAGCTTTAACTGTGAAAAAAAATAAATCATTTCTTCATCAATAATGCAGTGCAGATTCGGAGGCGTCAGGACATCGTAGTGTGTCTGCGGCTTTGTGCAGGGAGGGTTGTCTGATTGTGATTATTTTTCTCTCTTTTATGAGCGCTTTGTAAAGCCACCCTCCGTATGTTCCTCTGCTACTTTGGGTATTGTAGCTCACGCAGACAAGCGTGTAAACACACACACACACACACACACACACACGTCTTCCCTTGTGAACACGGATTATATGGAATAGACGGCAGTGGAGTTGTATTCGCAGGAAGACGCTTGTTATTTCTCACCTCCAGCCGGCTGCAGCGCTCAGCGTCGGGTCGTCTGCTCCAATCAGAAGAACTGATTAGACTTTTAGTCCCGGTCCTCTCAGCGCCGGCGTCCTGATTCCTCTCTGTGGGAAGAAGCTCGAGCTCAGCGCCGAGTGCTGACCCTGATCGCTGATGCACTCGCACACACACACACACACACACACACACACACACACACACACACACAGACACATACACACACACATACCTATGCACACACGCACAGACACACGCACACACACACAGACACCACACATGCGCTCAAACACACACAGACACGCACACACGCACACACACACTTTCTCTCTCCATCTGTCCCTCTATCGCTCTGTTTTTCTTTTTTTGCCTCCCTCTTGTCGTCTCTCTCGCCTCCTCCTCTTAACTTCCTCCCCTTACCTTCCTCCCCTTACCTTCATCCCCTTACCTTCCTCCCCTTACTTTCCTTCCCTTACCTTCCTCCCCTTACTTTCCTCCTCTTACCTTCCTCCCCTTACTTTCCTCCCCTTATTTTCTTCCCCTTAGCTTCCTCTCCTTACTTTCCTCCCCTTACTTTCCTCTCCTTACTTTCCTCCCCTTACCTTCCTCCCCTTACCATCCTCCCCTTACCTTCCTCCCTTGCTTTCCTCCCCTTACCTTCCTCCCTTGCTTTCCTCCCCTTAGCTTCCTCCCCTTACCTTGCTCCCCTTACTTTCCTCCCCTTACCTTCCTCCCATTCCTTTCCTCCCCTTACCTTCCTCCCCTTACTTTCCTCCCCTTACTTTCCTCCCCCTACCTTCATCCCCTTACT
>NW_027176251.1:2660000-2672500 GCF_023055335.1 Clinocottus analis | reverse complement strand
AAGATGAGGCTCCACAGTCTTTATAGTTTCCCTGTATGTTTCTTTGTGTCTTTGAGGCTCCAGCTTCAAACAAACACGCTGCATTAATCAGATTTGATGTATTAAGTTGAAGGGAAATTAATTTCCCCAGATTGCTGTTGACACTGTGAGATAATGTTGGTAACAGTGTGCGTGTGTGTGTTTCCACATGCCTACACACACACAGATGTACAGCCACATTAACTTAATGTAAACTTAAACCCAGTTAATGAGGCAAATGCATTCATACCGCCACAAACACATGCACATGGAGCTGCTGAATTGATAACGTTTGTTGCTATTATTATTTTAGTGGCCTAACAGGAATTATAACTTGCTAATTGTATCAGTAAGCTAGCTAGCTAGCTTGGGACATGCAGTCACCTTCCTCACCAGCTAATGTAGAAAACAGGAACATAGCGAAAGGACATTGTTCTTGTATCGCAGGGCTATTTAGTCTGAATTCATAAGTAGTATGATGAGGGAAAATGTACGATATGACCCTATTATGTGGATGTCTAATCAGTGTTGATGGTGAATGTCGTCAATTAAAGCAACGCTTTCCCCAGTTAGCAGCGGCTGCATTACTGACGTCCAGCCAAAACATGGTGTAGCTGAGGGTCAGGAGATGTGGCAATGCTTTACGCAAGTAACACGATACAACAAGAAGGCTCTGAGTCTGAACCAGCGTGAATCAAGACGGCTACAACTTTATTGTTCCCCATATTGTCAATGGCAGCACATTACACTGCTCAGCTCTGCTGGTCTTGTTTGTGCTTTCTAGTTTATCTTTCGGGACCATGAAGAAGGTCTCCGGCTCCTCTGTCCAAGGGGGGAGTAAAGCTTTGAATGCGTAGTAACGCACACGCGGGCTTTCTTAGGGGTTGGCGCCAACGACAGCATCCAACAAAAACTGCCCACGCTGACATTCATTGCAGCCCAATGAGTTTGTTTCTGTTGGCATCGGAGGGCAATTAGAGCAAAGTCGGCGTTTGCTCTTTCGGCAACTCCGATTATGACTTTTAATGCTGGCTCCATAAGAAACACATGTAACTCTCCCTCAGGTTACAAGACTCAATTCTCAACGGGATTATAATGTTTTTGCAAAGATTCAAATACATTTTTTGAAGGTAAAGTTTGCAAAAATCTGTAAATATTAACTTGCATTATTCCCTGTTACGTCTGTCCTTCCTGTCTGTCCTCGTGTGTGTGTGTGTGTGTGTGTGTGTGTCTTCCAAAGTTTCAGGACCCGTTGTGGAGACAACAGTGGGTGAAGATGTGAACTCCAAGCTGCTTATGAATCTTCTCAGTGGGACAGAGTACAGTGTTCAAGTGGAGGCTTCTTACCCTGCAGGACAAAGTGAACCCCTGCTGGTGAATGCCAAGACATGTGAGCATCCTCACACACATTCACACACTTTACCTGAATTTCTCTTTTCTTGTCTTAAATGGTGAATATGATACCCGATTGTGGAGTTAAACACATCATGTTTGGCTTCATATAAATGACTTCCTGTCTTGGCCCTGTTGACATTGTGTTGGCCTGATTGTAAATAGATGAGGCGAGCTCACTGTTTGCTGTTAATCACACAAAAGTAGATTCATGAAAGTGACATTCGAAATGCAATTTCAAATTGAAGTGTCACTGATAATAACCTGGTTTACTTTTGGAAAGTCGTATCAAATTTCAATATCGGTCGTTCCAAAATGAGCCCTAAAGGGAACGTCAGCGTCGCCTTAAGTGTTCACGAGGAGGAGGAGGAGCAGGAAGAGGAAGAGGAGGAGGAGAGGGAGGGGGAGGAAGGGAAAACAGCAGCAGCGGCAAAAAAAAGAAAGAAGGGAAAGCAACAACATGCATATTAACTGCATTCTGATACCGTACACTATTATTTATATATATTTCCATTGAGACTCCAGCAAACAGACAGCTCGAAGGCAGCGGGGATATTAATATTTTCAAGTCAGCCAGAGAGAACAATCCTTTTTTGCGTCAATATTTGTTCTCAGGAGGTGCGGTAAGATCTTAATGCGAGCTTTAAAGTTCCTCACATCTAGAACAAATAGACTGTCAGAGAGAAAGGAAGTGAGAGGGATAGAAATATTGACTATTAGGAAGTATAGAGTGAGGGAGAAAAGTGTCAGTAGTGAAGATATAAGTGTGCATGTATATACGTGTTCACTATTTAAACCTATTCTCAGAAGAGTTCGCTGCATGTTGTCTTGAGTTTTTCTGGGTGAGGTTTTTTCAAAAACTGCTCCATCATTCCTTACTTTAAAATCTTCTGCTGTCTTACGGGCTTGCTGTCTGATTGGCCAGAAGAGACTCGTCAGATGACAGATCCTCAAATTGGAGGAAAGCAAACATACTCTAATTTTAATAGCTCATGAATTCCTCCTGCACGTTAATACACACAGACGATGAGATTTAGATTGTTTTTTTTTTTCTTCCTGAAAAGCAATTTGCCTTTACTTTCTCCTTCAAATGTTGAGAACTAAATGTTGAGGGATTCATCACTTCACTTTTTTTATTTTTCATTTCTGCTCTGGTGATGTGTTATTTTTAATCTGCTCTCTAATCATCTGTAAGATGAGCGTCGACTCGCTCACATCTTCTCGAGTCAGTACTGTTCTCACAATGAAAGATGCTTTCATGCAAAGATAAAGATCCAATATGAGGCATTGACATGTAAATGTGTCAGCCATCAAATCATAAATGGAAATGTGGCACTTGAAGTGTCTGCCTTTATGTCCACGTCACTGAACGTCTTCACCGGCCTAATTTCTGTCCTCCAAAACAATATGTACGTCCAATAACTTGTATTTTAAGATACTCTCTCCCCAAACATTTCTACTCTTACCATAAATTTTCTACCAGAAGGAATTCACATTTTTATGATGAATTTCAGGTTCATCAGATTTTCCCATATTACACAGAGCATGTTTAAATGCATAGTGCATATTTGTACTTTCCAGTGGAGGAACGCTGATTTATTAAGGGGGACGCCATGAGTCATTTCTCATCCTAATAAGGGAGATACAATAACATATTTCCCTTGGTGCACTGCATTCATTGCATCCCCACCGTGGGAGCCAGCCGGCATGTTTACACCAATAAATTACACATACTAGCATGTAGCATAAAAAGGTAATCATTGGCACCTTGAGGACCATTGAATGAAATGAAACTGTTTCACCCAAATAAAGCTATACGCAGTTTGTATTGTGCGGTAAAAATGCTCGAGAAACTTTGTAGAGGAAGCACAACAATAGGAAAGACTACACTGTAAAAAACGCACTGTGAAATCGACAGTTATTAACTGGCAGCCATTGACAAGTAACTTACTGAAAAATAAAGAAACACAGTATATAACTACAGTAGATTATGAGTTACTGTCATTTTCTACAGTACTTTCTGGGTGCAATGATTTTTTACAGTAGATTCGTGGTTACTGTGATTTCCCCACATTACTGTGTTTTTATTTTTTTTTTAAATGACAGTAAAGCTTTGACTACTGTAATATTTAAATGACTACACAGTATTCTACTGGGAAATACTTTACAGTAGGTTACTGCTCACAAACACAGTACATTTCACAGGCGTTTTTTTTTTTTTTTACAGTGTATGAAAGTAATACATAACGAGAAACAGTCATACATAGAGAGAATAACCAGCGTGGGAAACTAAAACCAGCATTGTTAGTCAACAGTATATTGAGATATTGAGGGCGGACAATGTTTGGCCAGTGCTCTCACAGCAATCAACCAAACGCAGAGCTTCATGATTGTGTTGTTATTGCGCTGCCAGCCTGACACAGATCCACACCACTCATTGTGTGCACACATGTCTACACACACGTCGTGCCACATGATTACATATGTCCATATTCTTGTGTTTGCATGCACATCTGTCCCTGTTGGAGCCTTGTGTGTGTCTTTGCATATCATTGAGTGACATTATGGGGTTGTCATATGCATTATTCACTAGCATTTAAAATAGGGCACCTGCCATATGGTGCCAGTTTAAAATATCCATTTTTTGGTGCCAAGTTTATTTTATACCATCAGCATATTGTGATAACGAGAGAAGGACACAGAGACGGGTTGTCTATGGTACACTGAAATCTCCCCACTAAAACAAGCTTTTTGCTATTTGCTTGTGGTGTTTTGTATTTTTGCTGCATCATGCGTCATTGCTTCTCCGTAATGCAGCTCAACACAAAGCCTGATACTTTGTGATCTGCTCTAACATCCACGCAGCAGAGTGTTGTAACAGGAGCCGTCAGTGGAGATCCGTTTATTTATTACCAAAAAGAAGATGTTCAAGTTATGCTCGTCTACTCCATGCAGTGTTGACCCTCTTCTTACCAGACAAGTGACAAAAGAGAAACTAAGGAAAGAGAGAAAGTGTATGGTTGGAAAAGGTGTAACAACATTTGACATTTAAACAACTGTAATCCTTTTAAAACACTCAGAAAGTGACACACAGCAAAACAACTTAACTCTACATGCTTTTAATTTGTTGTACTTTTCTACCTCCAGTGTTCCTCGGCGTCTCTGGCTTGTCGAGCTACCAGCTACGGCCCAACAGCCTTTGTGTCCAATGGCAGCCGCTGCTACGCGCCACATTGTACAGAGTCTCCATACAGTCCACACTCAGTAAGTACAGGCAGTGTGTGGGCATGGGCTTGTGTGTGTGTGTGTGTGTGTGTGTGTGTGTGTGTGTGTGTGGGCCCGTCCTCACGTCAGTTCTCAAAGGTGGTGGGTGATTTAACGCTTTCATTAGTTCAGCTTTTTTGTGTGTGTGTGTGAGAATGTGACACCCGACACGAGCGGCAGCTTCATGGACTCCCCCTGTTTTGAATTCCAATTAAGTGCAACGAGATCATCCTGCTGAAACGTGGTTTGAAGTCACACCTTTTTTCAATAACTGCAGCTTTCTAAATACCTCCCGACGAAAGTTGAATTCGGACGCAGCTCTTCAGAAACGGGCAGCGATCACACGGGCGACGGCTGTTCTCACCAACGTTTCGGGGCGCGCCTTCAGATCGCCGGACATTTTTCAGCGGTTGTTAGAAACACAAGTTTTGCCAACAAAGTGACTGGATTGCAATTCAGCCGGTAAATCTGAAGTTTTACTCGAGCTGCGATGTTTTGGGAGGTTGCTGGACCAAAGTCCAAATTCAGAATATGATTCCTTATTGATTTACACTCTATTATTGTGGGAATGTCTCGAGACTCTCTGGTTGGGCGTGCGCTGGATGGCGACGTGTGCGTTGGTTACATCACAGTCATCTGGATTTATATTGATATGTGCCTCTCAGGAAATAAGCGTTATATATATACTTCTGTAATTTCCGCTCGACACAGCGGTGTACATTTTAAAGGATATTCATAAATCTCTTGCTGTACAGAAAGGAAAGGAACAGGATATGTGTACACAATCTCTCCCCGTAACCGTCATTGCTTTGAGAATCGCTCATGTCATGGCGTCCGAAATAAAAGGAATAAAGACGCCGGGTGTGACCTCTAGGAGCTGTTTAATGCTCAGCTCACTCAGCTAATAAATGGGGGAAAAAATGAGACGGGGGAAGAAAATATGGACGGAACAAAGAAAGGAGCTCTTAAAAGTAAGAAATATACGCCATCTCTCTTGTGTGCATCGTTATAGCTTCTAGCTTTTATAGTGCTGTACAAATAAAACATGTATTATTATTTTTTTATACCAAAAATGGATCGTCAAGAAATCAATCATCAAAACAAAAACATTATCTAAACTTCATCCAGTTAATCATTCGACTAAAACATTAAAACCTTAATAAAAACATTTGAGCACTTTGCCGCTGGTCCACTTACAGGGAACTTCAAGTTTTATTTGTATTTGTCATCAGAGGGCAGTTGTTTAGCAGATGTTTATAATAAAATATAAATAATGCAGCTTTCACGGTTATGAATATTGTTTTGTGTATAGCAGTCTTCACAATGGTTGCTTCCGTTATCCAGACATCTGTAGCAGATCTCATGTAGATTCTTGCTTCACTGGGGAAGTTTTGCTCGGTGTATTTCTGCTTCATTCGTCTTATTGTTAATCTGCAAATGAAAAACACATATTGCATATGTTTACTTTTTGAATGTGAAAAGTTAAAAGGTCACAGGAAGCAGAATCAGATGCAGCGCTAACGAGGTTTTCACACAAACACAATGCGATGCAGTCTTCTGCGCTCCGTTCATGTTACACTTTGCATCCATATTTAGTAGCTGAGGTTTTCACTACGTCTGTGGAGAATAATATTTTCCTTCTTCGTTCATTTCATGGAGACCGCTGTGTCGGCGCAGATGATGTGACGGAACGTTTGCCTCCATTGTTTCTGTGGCACAATAACATGTCACACAATGTTCATCCCATGTAGGTTTTTTAAGTTGTACAAACCATCAGCTGTGGGTCGATTCTAGGGAGAAAAAAATAAGTTGTTTTGGCCACAATTTAGATAGATGGATGGATGGATGGATGGATGGATGGATGGATGGATGGATGGATGGATAGATAGATGGATGGATGGATGGATGGATGGATGGATGGATGGATGGATGGATGGATGGATGGATGGATGGATGGATGGATGGATGGATACTTTAATAATCCCCAGGGGGAAATTTGTTGTTAAAGTACCAACGCCACACTTTACAGACACCACATGTAATAAACCAAACACACAAAATAAAACAATAAAATAGAATGAATATATATATATATATATATATATATATATATATATATATATATATATATATATATACACACACACAATGAATGCAAATAACTGCAGTAAATACAGAAAATAAAATTAAATAAAGAAAATTAAATTAAATGTAAACAATGTGCAAAGTATGCAAAATATCTAATATATATATATATATATATATATATATATATATATATATATATATATATATATATATATATATATATATATATACATAAAAGAATATTTAAGTATTTAATTTAATTTCAGTGTTGCTTCCATAAAAAGGTTCGCAAGAAACATTTAAAAAACTAGTAATTCTGCAGTTGAAGTTGATGACAGGAAAACCTTCTTATGTCCCATAAAAAACGATAAGATTCACATTCATGGATTCATTTTCTTTTGCATTGCAGACGGTAAACACTCTCGAGAGTTTTTGCTCAGAAAAGCCAGAGACGGACACATCACAGACACACAAACGAATGATCATTCATATTGGCAGCCGAAACCGAGACAAACCGCCAGTGCGCATACACGTGCACTAATAGCTGCCATTTGTCAGTTTCATTAGTTCAAATCTATTTCCTAATGTGTCTCTCCTCTTGGAGAGCGACACCTCCACACAGGTACCTGAGCCATAGATAATAAAGTTTAATAAAGGGAAACAGCTGTCACACCGAGCGTGCCCTTTCCCAACTGAGAAGGTGTTCAAGCAGCTGCTTGGTTCTGCGTAGATTAAACAAAATCTCTAAAATCCAGCTGGATTATCCAGTCGCTGCTCAGGCAGAAGGGGGGGGGGGGGGGGGGGAGAGATGAATAGAAAAAGAAGAAAGTTGGAAGAGAGAAGTCTTTCTCCTTCTCTCTGTCTTGTTAGCAGGTTTGTGTCACGAGTATTCAAACAACAAAGATTTTCACATCAACTTTGAATTTCCAGGTGGCTACTCTTTGGTGTGCAGTTAACCTTTAAGTTCATCTACCTGTCTGCTCCAATAAAGCTGCTGAGTACATCCAACCCTGAAATAAAAGATACTTAGCGGCTCTCGGGCTTGAACATGATGCAGAAAATGACTGAAAAAATGTGAGGTTTTAGGCGACTGGAGGCATTTGAGCTTGTTTGGTTTGTTTGACTCTTAATAAACGTGATTCATTAAAAGTATTCTTTTTGTTTTTTTGTGCTCGCAGATGGTCAGAGACAGGAAGTGCGCCTGGGAGGCGGAGCTTCGCGACAGTGCTTCTATGACCTCACGCCCAGCAGCCAATACCAGATCAGTGTTCACACGCAGGTGCAGGAGATGGAAGGACCCTCAGTTTCCATCACGGACATGACACGTATGTTACAAACGTTTTCCACATTATATATAATGTGCATGCTTTATGTTCTCACGTCTCAGGACAAAAGCAGCAAAGTGGAATATCTTCAAGTTTTGAGTTTCAGCCCAATTATTTTTCCCCTTTTGTCCCATTTTTAAAAGGTGTCTGAATCACTCAACTCTTTTATTCCAAACATTTCTTGTCCACTGTCGCTCACTCACTCTGTTTTTTATTCATTCTCTAGTTTCAGTTACATTTTTCGTTGAGTTGTTGAACTAAATTCAACAGGAAAATCTACAATTTCATTTCAGCATCGGGCGATCGACCAGTGAAGACGCTCAGAACATTTTATATAATTAAACAAAAGTAACTGTGTAGGATAGTTCCCTTCAGATTGCTCAATTATTCTATTGATTTCATAGTTTTTAAAAAATGAATCAGTAATTACTGATGTATTAACACGGAAAAATCATTTTGAAGTGAAACTTTAACTTCTTTATACGTGAAGTAGTTCATTTTCTAACAATACAATTTTTTCGATACTTTCATGACATATGTGCTGCTTCTTTGGGCAGTCACGGGCGTTTCCAAGATGATGTACTTGTTGTACCCCGGTTTGACAGACCCACTGCTCTCTGCAGAGGAATTGGAGACGTTAACCTGAGGGCTGTTTTGACTCTTAAAGAGAAACGCCCTCTGGTCAGACAGATGCTGGACTGATGAATACAGTCTCCTCCCCAACTTCTATAGGGAAGGAAAAAGGGACGTATGGAAGGAAAGTAGAGCGATAAAGTCTGATTGCTGTCTCTTTCAAACAATGCCGCTGGATTGCTTATGACTCTCGATACAAATTACACTTCAAATCTTGTCTCTGGAACGGTCCAAAATCAGTTTGAGAGAAACAGGCTGCTGCTGTCCCATCGTCCCATTGGGCCACCTCATTGAGGAGTGTGTGTGTGTGTGTGTGTGCGTGTGTGTGTGTGTGTGTGCATGTGCGTGGTCAGACCATAAACCTGATGATGGTGCCACTTTTCACTGCCATCATGATCAATGGCCTTGTCTTGTTTCCCCCCTCTGTGTGTGTGTGTGTGTTTGTGTATCTGTTTGTGTGTGTGTGTTTCCAGTGCCGGCGCCCACTCAAGCTCCGACCGAGCTCCCCACCACGGAGCCGCCGCCCACCATCCCACCCGCTAAAGAAGGTGAGCGCGAGGCCGAACAAAAAACACACACTCGTACGAGTCTTCCGGTGTTTGTGCAGCAGTGGTCACGTTACTTGAAATGCATAGTTAGTCTAGAAAGAAAGCCCCATATGTGTCATGAACAGACATTCTGCACAATGTTCAGCAACACACACATGCAATATGTGTAACGTTTTATGAGGTGGTAATAACAACTTCTTTCCAAAATGTGATTGCATTTATTAACTTTGCTACTTGCTATCCAATGCGATTACAAATTATGGATTTACTGTTGGGAGCAAAAAAAAAAACGTATTGCAATATTGCAGTGTAGGAACTTGTAACCAAGTATGCAGAGCAGTTGTTTTCATTAAAAACCATCACAGACATGGCGCTCGCCAATGCAAACTCTACAGGTCTGGCATGATTTTAAACCAAAATAAAAGTTTAAAAGACTAGGATACCGCTCTGTACAGCTTACACAGCTGTGAACTGTGTTTAGTTTCAAAACATCAACAGTGACCTGGAAGTAGCTTCTAAACCAGGCAGGTAAAATATAAGCTAACAAGGAAAAGTACAAAGAAAATACTTGAACGTCTCTACTACGTCGACTATACTTCAACTGAACTGTACACCGGCCTCTGAGGGCCGCCGCTCAAGCCAAAATAAAGTAATGCTACTCTAATCTTGGTTTATTAGCTTAACACCTCAGTCTCAGCAAAGCTAACCTGATCGCTCGCAGACAGCTTCCGCTTCAGTGCAGTTTCTCCCCAAAACACCCGAGAACTCAGTCCAACGGCCGAAACGCTGGCGCCAACTTACCGGGTGCACCGTGTGATTGACAGCTGACTCTTTCTCTCTTCACAGCACATGTGCATGTTGGCTCGTCGGCCTCAACATCACGCAAGCGATAACCTAAATAGCAACAAGCTAATTTAAATGTTCTCTTTTCCCAGAAGGCTACACTAACTGAAAAACCCATTTTCCTTACACATGTTCATTTAACATTTTCAAGATATTAGAAGAAATCCAAACTGTTTTAAACTACAACAGTAAATGACTCATGACATAAGACAAGCAGAATCGTCTAACTGTATAAAGGGTTTTTCCAAACGAGATAATAATACAAAGATTGGGGTTAAAAGTTCATATGCGACCCTCCTTGTGACGCTCCTCCTCTGTCCTGTCTGGTGGGCTCAGGTCATCACACACATGCACCGACACACCTGCTGAGCCCGTCCGTGAGCGTTTCTGTCTGACCTTTGTCAGACCGATGCCGCTTCCTGCAGCGTCACGCAACCTTTAGCAGCTTTCAGACACTCAAGTAACAAAAACCGACTCACTCACTTCCATCACTGGCAGTGCAGGTTCTATGTATTCATGTGATATGTGAATGTATTGTCATCACTCTTGCTAATGTTCCACTTGTCATCGGATTCCCCTTCACCTGCTGCCGTTATGTCAAAATAAGATGCGGTTCAAAACGTGTGTGTGCAAAACACACGTGTCACTAATGTAAAGATGTAAAGCGACTCTGCATTGCAAAGGCAAAATGCCTCTACAAGATGGAGGGTTTCAGAGTATAGAGATTACAGGACGGAGGAGCAGAGGCAATGGACACATTTTCTGGCCCAAAAAAAGTGTGAAGAAACGCCGGCATGACTGGTGAAGATGAACGTGGTGACGGTGAGATGCTACTGGATTGAGAGCAAAGGGCGGTGGCGGTAGATGGTTCTGCTGGACTGGGTACGAATGACGGCCCAGATTTTGAACATTTTGTCCCCCTTGACCATAGTTCCTAATGGGCTGGTCTGTTATTTAGGACAGCACAATGGCAGCAGGGGAAAGAGAAAGCAAAGGTGGAAGAGAGACGGGCAGTAAGACCAGCAAGAGGAAAAGAAGGATACAAAGCGATGGCAGAGATCTGCAGGCAGGAAGCAAAGCAGACGAGACAGAAACAGAGAAATGAGGGCAAAGACCCCGTGGAAGCAACAGATGATGAGCAGTAAGAAAAAGATGCTCCGTAAAAGCAGAGGTGGAGAGAAATAACGGTGATGAGAATTGAAACGAAAGACAAAGTTTCAGTAAAATCACAGCTTTTGTCAGAATCGGCCACATAAAACTGTGTTATCAAAACGCTCTCCAGCCGACCTTTAACTTGACATTTCTGACGAGCGTGAGAGCTTCGCTCGTGAAATTCTTTAAATAAATATACGATAATAGTGTTTGTCTCGCTCAAAAAGCAACAACACCAGCGAAGCAGACGTTTTGCATGATTTCATTCATCTCTTCTCTCTTTTATTTTGTAATTAAAACCACTTTTCCTCTTGAGCGCCGTCCACACAGCTGGCTTATTAAAACCACAAAACAACAGAGAACACGATGAGGTAATCGTTTGGAAACGTGAGAAAGAATAAATAGAGTCACCGATGGACCGGGAATATGATTGAGCAGCTGACGGACGGGGAAAGAAATAAACAAACACGTTGGTTATAGCACAAGTTGAGTTTGCACCATACTTTGAAGCTTATAAACTCTATAGTGTGCAAATTAATCTGAGGACCCAGCCTTTGCATATTTACCCCTCTGCAGCGACTGTATATTTGCAGTCTTCATATTATGCATATTTACTCAAGAGTCTGAATATATTAGGCAGCCGGTTAACATTCGAGTTACGTTTTGTCCTCTGCAGACCTTCATTCTTTATGGAATTACTTTTTTAAATGCAAAGAGAAAGTATGCGCTCACTACATCTACATATCTCTCCTGTCCGTCTGAAGTGTGTAAAGAGGCCAAAGCCGACCTGGCGTTCCTGGTCGATGGCTCGTGGTCCATCGGAGACGACAACTTCATGAAGATCACGCGATTCCTCTACAGCACCATGGGGTCGCTGGATCTGATTGGACCAGACGGCACTCAGGTCAGTCATGGAAACACACTTAGATCATTGATCCCCTCACGGGGAATCTCACAGGAAGAACACAGTGATGAGCAAGTTACTTGTAATGTGGAGGGTTGGGGGAAAAAAATCGATACAGCATAGTATCGCGATATTTTGCGTGTATATTGTATCGATACACGGAAGCCAAGTATTGATCTTTTATTTAATTCATTCTAAACTTTTTGGTCCTAGAACAGTAAAATCAATTCATCTTTTTGTTGACAAAGTTTTCCTTTGGGGGACATTTTGCGGTTGAAAAAAAGGGATTAAATCGTAATATATCGCAATACTCAATGTATCGCAGTATCGTGA